>NC_048311.1:38718955-38734879 GCF_013100865.1 Trachemys scripta elegans
GGCCAGAGAGTCTGTGAGGAGGAAGGGAGGGATCAGCCTCAGCCCTGAGGGGGGGATCTGGGCTGTGAAGCAGGACTGGGATCAGTTCCGGGCTCTCACCTCCCCGGTGACCCCCCTGCCCCTGAGCCGGGTCCCCAGCAGGATCCGGGTTTGTCTGGACTGTGACTGGGGGCAGGTGACATTTATCGATGCTGGTGACGAGGCCCCGATCTTCACTTTCCCGCCAGGCTCCATCCCTGGGGAGAGAATCCGACCCTGGTTCTGGGTGTGGGGATCCCGGCTCCGACTGTGTCCCTGAGACAAGCAGCAGAGGGGGGAACCAGAAATCAGTCTCTCTAGCCTCATGGACCCCAATCTCTATGATCTTGGAAGACTCCTGTATACCCAGCCCCAGGCTCCTCATCTCTATGGCTGCTGGAAGCCCCTCCCCCTCCCTCTGCAGCCCCAGGGATGGGAGGGGGAAAACCCCTGAGGCTGCAGGAGGGGCAGAGGTGGGGGCTGGGCAGTAGTGGGTAGCAGTAACAGCCGGGCTGGGGACAGGCAGAGATGGGGGTGGCAGGGACACAACACGAATCAATCAGGGTTTGGGGGGGTGGGGAGAAGCAGCAGCAGCAGGGAGCATTTTGTACAGATCTGTGTCCTTACAGATGTCATTGGGGTCTCCCAGCCCAGGAGAGCAGCACGAGGGGAAGGGATAAGATCAGGGAAGGAAGAGAGCAGCCAAGGGGGATGATCTGTGACAGGGAGGAGAGACACAGAAAAATAAACAGGGATGGAAAGTGAGGGCTAGAACAATAATACATAGAAAAGGGCAGTATGAAAAGAAAGGGAATGTGAGCAGGACGGAGAGATTTATTACGTTACTGGAAGTGAGACTAACTCATTAATTTCCTAAATTAATTCCTGGCCATTGGTGTTATTTTAGTGCCATAAAGAAAACTGTTCTCAGTAGCTGGGGAATCTCCTTGCCGTACTGCGGTTATTAAAGCTCCTTCTTAGCTCCTTTTACTTTGCTACTTTCCAGCTACTTACTGTAAATAAACCATTACAAACAATTCTTCTTGTGTGTTCCACTTTACTTTCCCAGCTGCAGGTGCTGGGGGCAGCGTCATGGGATTTGCTTCCCAACTTGGTTGTGTCCCCCCAGCTCCCACAGGGAATATTGCACCTTGGGCTGGCTCCAGGCACCAGCGAAAGAAGGGGCAGCCAAATGGAAAGGGACAGCAGTGCGTCAGTTGTCGGGGCGGCACGTCTGGCTCGGCGGCAGTGGCACTTTGGCAGCAGCTCGATCGGGTTCTTCTTTTTTTTTTTTTTTTTCACCGCTTGGGGCGGCAAAAAAGCTGGAGCTGGCACTGATTGTACCTCTAGGAGGAGAGTTTGGGTTTTACTGTGTGATGTGCACTAAGCAGCTTGTGTTCTGCCTCTGCCCTGTACACACCCATGTCAATCAGGAATTGCTCAGCTGTGCTCTGCGGAGAGGTGACTGGTTGCACAGGGGGCAATCCATGAAGGGACTCGGGAGTGGCAATGCTGAGCATCACAGTGAGTAATTTTAGGCAATGAGAAAATCACAGGAACAGCAGCACTGTGACCCTCAGAGCTGAGTCGGGCCTAAACTCCCTAGACAATACATGGGCATCACAGGTACCTTACAATCAGTAGCGTACCTGGGCGGGGGGGGGGGGGAAAGCTCCTGTCTTTCAGTAGCTTTGCGCCGCTCCATCTTTCGGTGGCATTTCGGCGCATGCGCAGGGCCGCCGAAATGCCACCGAAGGATGGAGCGGCGCATGTGCAGGGCCTCTGAAAAAAGAATAATTTCGGCAGCCCTGCGCATGCGCTGCTCTGTCTTTTGGCGGCATTTTGGCACATTTTTCTCCGCTGCTCCTCCTCGGCAGCAACCCTGGCTACGCCACTGCTTACAATGCGATTCACAAAAGCCACCTCGGTATGGGGGGAGGGAGGGAGCTATATAAGCTAGCCAATGGGAGATGCCGACAAGGGGGGGAAGGGGTGTCCTAAGCCACAGCCCTCTCATGGATAGGTGCCAACATATGGGCTGCAGAGGAGCGTCTGTCTTTGCTTTTCAACCCACAAACAGGAACCCACCACCTGAGGTCTGGGGCCTCCAGTTGTGGCTGCTGCCAGTGCCTGGTCATGGTGGCAGCAGCTGGGAGGCCCAGGCCCTTTGAAATCACCCCAGCAGGCTCCAGGGCTCCTAGGCACACACGCTGGATGGGTGCAGTGGCACATTAGGGGAAGGAAAAGTCCTAGAGCTGCACTGAGCAGGGGTGGGGAGAAGAAGCCCTGGACACTGGCTGCTGGGTGGGGGACCGGGGAAGTCCTGGACCGCGACAAAAGCCATGCAGGGCAGGTAGGAGACGTCCATGACCCCGGCAGGAGCCACACTGGGTGGGGTGTGGGGGAAAGAAGAAGCCCATGACCCTGGCAGAAAATGTGGGGCTGAAGTCCCACCTCCCCTGTGGAGCTGGCCTGAGCCCCTCCATCTCCCGTGCCCTTTGCATGGAGCCCAATCTACTCACCTTGGTATCTCCATTTCCCCCATCACCACACAGCCATGAAGGGATTCAGCCTCAGAGGCAGGGTCAGCATTAGCCCCATTTGGCAGGTGGGATCTAGGGTACACAGAGGTGAAGTGACTTTCCTAAGACTAAGCAGGGAGTCAGTGGCAGAGCAGGGAACCAAACTCGGGACACCTGAGCCCCAGGTCTGTGCCTGGATCACTGGGCCACCCTTCCTACCTGAGGAGGGGGAACCTCCTCTGCAGGCACTAGACAGAGCCCCCAGGAGGTGGGGAGCAGTGAGAGATGAGAAAAAGGACATGGGTGGGAAGCAAGAAGGGGGAAACATCAGGAAGGGGAGGGAGCAAGGACTTAAAAAAGAAACAAGAGGGAGGGATAGGGGCAGGGAAAGTGATAGGAAGGGAGCAGAGAAAAGAGGAAGGGAGAGGGGGAAAGACTCCCCCCTGCTTGTGCCTCCCATCCACCTTCTTTCCACAGTCAACAGTGGCTCTCAGGTCCTAAACAAGCCCTAAGCAGGGATGAGACGCAGAGTGAACACAATGTCTTTACACAGGGATGTTAGTGAAGACAGCTTGTAGCTGAGCGTAATGATTTTAATACACTGTAATTCATGGTAATGTAATGATGTAGTTCATTACTATTTTAATAATGATTCCTATCAGGGCCGGCTTTAGCAAGAGTGGGCCCTAATTCCTGGGGGCGGGGCTTGCGGCAAGCCCCGCCCCCAGGAATCGGGCCGCGCTCTGGCCGGAGTCGCGGGGCTTGGGTCCAGCCCGGAGCCGCTCGGTGGCCGGAGCTGAGCTGGGGGGCCGGAGCCGTGCTGCGGCGGCTGGGCTGGACCCGAGCCAAGCCGGGGGGCCAGACCCGAGCCGAGGGGGCCGGGCTGAAGCCGAGTCAAGCCGAGGGGGCTGGGCCGGAGCCAAGCCAGGCTGGAGCAGCTGGGGCCAGGGGTGCTTGGCCGGGGCTGGAGTGGGCCACGCCGTGCCTCCCCAGAGCCCTTCTCGCGCCCCCCGCCACCCCAGCTTACCTGGTGCTGCCTGCCCGCCCCTGCTACTTTTCAGACTTCCCGCGAACCTCTGATTCGCGGGAAGAGGGGAGGGGGAGGAGCAGGGGGCTGAGCGTTCAGCGGAGGGGAGGAGGGGGAAGTGAGCTGGGGGTGGGGTGGAGAGCTGCGGTGCGGGGCCCTCTTAGCACGGGGCCTGATTCAGCCGAATCGGCTGAATTGGCCTAAAGCTGGCCCTGATTGATATGATACCAGTGATAGACACACATTCAATAACTAGACTATGAAGGAAGTGTATAAATATACTGAAAATTGTCAGTTTACGGGGGAGGCTGATCCCCCCCCCAAACACACACATCCCACCCTTAAGGCAGAAGGGGGCAGAAAGGAGTGAGCAGTGGGCAGGAGGCACTCGGGGGGAGGGGACCTAGGGGGAGGGGCCAGAGCAGGGGAAGGAAGAAGTGCAGTGGGGCAAAGTGGGGGCTTGGCCTTGGGGATGGAGGTGGAGTCGGGTTGGGACACCCACTGGCACAACCAAAAGTCAGCACCTATGGTGTGCGGGGTGATACCAGTGGTGGCAGTGAAGGCAGCCGGATGGGCATGTGGAAGCCCTGGCCATACCGAAAGAGCACGCCCAGCAGCGCAGCCAGCAGCTCGCTGGGCACCATCCAGCACAGGCGCATCACCACACAAATGTCAGGCGGACAGAGTCCATGTGGGTGCGGCTTGTGCATATGGACACCAGTGGGGGCCCATTGACTGTTCTGCCCTGGGGCCCGGAATTGCTGTAGGTGGGCCTGGAGGGACTCTGCTCATGTCCTGTTTGGGGTCCACAGCCTGGCTCCGTGTGCGTTCCCATAGCTTGTCCTCCGTGTCTGTTTCCCTTTCTATTCACGGGGCTGTTTTAGATCAATGATGACACTCATTTAGGGGGCTTCCCTTGGGTAACTGATAGAGATTTACGGTCTGAATTCTCACTGGCACAGCACTGCAAATCCCAGGCATTTAAAAATCATAAGTCAGGCCAGCCCCCCAAATTCATGATATTTAATAATAATAAATAGTAAATAGAAGCTTTAGATTGCACTCACGACCTGCAAATGGGGGAAGGGGGGAAGGGTGCACTTTACTGTGGCCGGAAGACCATAGGGGGCCCAGCCCAGGCTGCAACCCCCATTACCATGTGTGGGAGGGGGCCCGAGTTACAAGTTTGTACTGGGTCCAAAAAAATTATGCTTGAGCCCTAACTGTACGGGGGTTAAATTTTTAAGAGTTTCTCTGCAACAAAGAGAGCTAGATACTTCCTTTGTTTAGAAGTTGCAGTGCACCAGTAAGGGGGCAGGGGAGCTGGTAGGGCTGGCTTTAGGCCGATTCCCCCGAATCGGGCCCCGCGCCTAAGAGGGCCCTGTGCCTATGCCTAAGAGGGCCCTGCGCCCTAAAGAAGAGCGCCTAACTTAGGCGCCTTTTTAATTTTTACTCACCTGGCAGCGCTCCAGGTCTTTGGTGGCACTTGGTGGTGGGTCCTTCACTCGCTCCGGGTCTTCAGCGGCATTTCGGCGGCAGGTCCTTCAGTGCCACTGAAGACCCGGAGCACCGCCGGGTGAGTCTTCCCTGCTGGGGCCCCTTCGAAACTATTTGAATCGGGCCCCGCACTTCTTAAAGCCAGCCCTGGGAGCGGAGTGGGGGAGGGAACACACAGACTGTGTGTGGGAGGGGGCAGGTGGAGGCTCCAGCAGAGTTTGTGGGAGCTGGGGGGATTGCACAGCTGGGCTGCGGCAGGGGTTGTGGCTCCACCAGGCTGGTGGGGGGAGGGGAGTGGAACCCACTGCCCTGTGCTAATTATTGGTCAGTTTTGGGGCCTCTGGGGTGCACCAGCTGGGGGTGGGGTCTATTGGGGGTCTGCTCCAATAATGTAGTGGCTGTACCTCAGGTCAGCCCAGTGCTGCTTGCCCTTTATTTATTAATTATTATTATTATTTATTAAAAGCTCAGCTCTGTTTGTGTTAGATCAGTTCAGAGTGGGGATCCTTTATAAATATGAAAGCAGGAAATCTGTACCCCCAGCCCCCACAGGGAATATTGCGCCTCTAGGAGGAGAGTTTGGGGTTTACTGGGATGTGTCACTCTCCAGCCTGTGCTCTGTCTCTGTCCTGTGCACACCCATGTCAATCAGGAATTGCTCAGCTGTGCTCTGCGGAGAGGTGGCTGGTTACACAGAGTGCAAGCCATGAAGAGACTCCGGTGTTGCCATTTTGCACGGGGAGACTGAGCCAAACACACACACCTCACCCTTAAGGCAGGAGGGGGCAGAAAGGAGTTGGCAGTGGGCAGGAGGCGCTCAGGGGAGGGGACCTAGGGAGCAGAGCGGGGGCAGGAAGAGGTGGTGTGGGACAAAGTGGGGGCTTGGCCTTTGGGAAGGGGGCAGAGCGAGAGGGGGCACCCACCGGCAAAACCAAAATTCAGCACCTATGGCGCGTGGGGTGATATCAGCAGTGGTGGCGAAGGCAGCTGTGTGGGCATGGTGAAGCCATTTTTCTCTTCTTAGAATCAAATTTGGAGCTGTTTGGGGAGTTTGAGGAAAGAGGGAGATGAGAAATTGGTGTTTAACTAGAGTGGGGAGAAGGAAAACCCAGGAACTGCTGATAGGTGCCATTGTTACTCACCAATAAATCTTCACAGGGATGTTATGAATGCTCAGATCTCTGTGAGTAACAGGAGAGTAACAGTGAATAACATGAGAATAACCCGTGAGAGGCTATTTATTGTTGCCTCTGTGCAAAACAATTTTTGTTCTGGCTTAATGGAAACTAAATAGGCAAAAGGAAAATGAAGGAAAAAATATTTACGTACTGAATAATCCAAATAGTTTTCTTTAAAACATGAACAATTTAAACAATCTCTATTAGAAATCTCAATTCCTCTGCAGCTAAGGCCCTCCATAATTACAGCTAATTGACATTTTTCACACAGAAATGTCTCTCACCTGAAAGTGTGGCTTCAGCAAAATCAGGGTTTCCCTGGAAATGTTGCTTTTTACGACAGTACGCTAGATTCTGATCAGGAGAATCAACATGTAATTGGAAACAGTTGAATCTTTTCAATTTCCGTCTAAAATGTCCATCCACATTTTCTGTTTCTACATTTCTGCAGGGAAACATTACAGAATATTTCATTCCGGGAAACATCTTAACCCCTGTGGCTCAGCATCAGTTCATTTATGTTAAGGGTGAAAGATCAAGTTACAACACATAATGTGAAAATTTATTTCATGATGAAGTAGAAAGATCTCCAAAAATATCATGTCCAAGAATAATCTAGAGATCATGCAGCCATGAAACCACTTCAAGCCCCCAGGGGTGCTGCATCCCCAGTACCCCTAGTTCCAGCACTTAAAACTTATTTTTACAGGGTCTGTATCTGACTGAAAATAGTTCTTAAACCAAGACTCCTGTGCAGTGTTTGAAAGCCAAATATTGGAGCATTAGGACATTGAAAGTGAAATTAATTAAACTTGTAGAACTGATTTCTTTTTCAGTGTTTACACTGAGCCCTGGTCTATACAATGAGTTTAGGTCGAATTTAGCAGCGTTAGGTCGATTTAACCCTGCACCCGTCCACACGACAAAGCCATTTTTGTCAACTTAAAAGGCTCTTAAAATGGATTTCTGTACTCCTCCCCAAGGAGGGGATTAGCACTGAAATTGACCTTGCTGGGTCAAATTTTGGGTAGTGTGGACGCAATTCGACGGTATTGGCCTCTGGGAGCTATCCCAGAGTGCTCCATTGTGACCGCTCTGGACAGCGCTCTCAACTCCAATGCACTGGCCAGGTAGACAGGAAAAGCCCCGGGAACTTTTGAATTTCATTTCCTGTTTGGCCAGAGTGGCGAGCTGATCAGCACAGGTGACCATGCAGAGCTCATCAGCAGAGATGACCATGCAGTCCCAGAATCGCAAAAGAGCTCCAGCATGGACCGAATGGGAGGTACTGCATCTGATCACTGTATGGGGAGAGGAACCCGTGCTGTCAGAACTCCGTTCCAAAAGACAAAATGCCCTAATATTTGAAACAATCTCCAAGGGCATGAAGGACGGAGGCTATAACAGCGACCCGCAGCAGTGCCGTGTGAAACTTAAGGAGCTCAGGCAAGCCTACTAAAGAACCAGAGAGCAAATGGCCACTCTGTATCAGAGCCCCAGACATACCGCTTCTATGATGAGCTGCATGCCATTCTAGGGAGTGCCCCTGCAACTACCCCACCCCTGTGAGAGGACTCCATCAATGGATTCTCATGCAACAGGGATGCGGATTTTGGGGACGAGGAAGTTGAAGAGGAGGAGGAGGTTGAAGATAGTACACAGCAAGCAGAGAAACCATTTTCCCCAACAGCCAGGAACTGTTTATCACCCTGGAGCCAGTACCCTCCCAACTCACCCAAGGCAGGCTCCCGGACCTTGAAGGCGGAGAAGGGACCTCTGGTGAGTGTACCTTTGTAAATATTATACATGATTTAAAAGCAAGCGTGTTTAATAATTAATTTGCCCTGAAGACTTGGGGTGCATTCGCAGCCAGTACAGCTACTGGAAAAGTCTGTTAACATGTATGGGGATGGAGCGGAAATCCTCTTTATCTCTCTGGGTTACTCTCAGAAGAGTGATATCATTCATGGTTACCTGGTTGAAATAGAGGAATTGTATTAAGGGGACATTCAGAGGTGGCCGTTCCTGCTGGGCTGTTTGCCTGTGGCTGAACAGAAATCATCCCCGCTGTTAGCCACGCGGTGGCGGGAGGGGTGAAGCGATCATCCCATGGAATTGTGGGGGGGGGGTAGTTGGGTTTGTGCTGCACGTTAACCTGAAAACCGCAGTCCCTCCTTTTAAATGGCCAACCCATTTTAAATGGCCAAGCCAGCGGCTGCTTGGTATGGGAAATGAGGGTGCTGCTGTTTGAAACCATTCCCACATGTTATGAAGGTTAAAGAAGCCAAAAGACTGTGGCTTACCATGGCTGCCTGCAAGCCGAATTCTGTTGCCTGCCGGCCCTGCGTGTGTGATCTCTCATACCAAACCAGCAGGCTCTCAATATAAGAGGTAAAATGCGACCTTGTAAAGAAAGCACACATACTATGTAATGTTAACAGCTTGGTTCATCGTGAAAGAGTCTACCCATTGTTCTCTAAAATGTGTCTTTTTAAATACTACTCTCCCTTTTTTTCCTCCCACAACTGCAAATGTTTCAACGTTCACCCTATCATCTCCGTTCAAGAGGCTAGTGAAGATTGGAAGACGAAAAAAGCGCACTCGGGATGAAATGTTCTCTGAGCTCATGCAGTCCTCGCACACTGAAAGAGCCCAGCAGGATGCATGGAGGCAGACACTGTCAGAGTGCAGGAAAGCAAAAAATGAATGCGAGGACAGGAGGGACGCATAAGAGGACAGGTGGTGGAAGCAACAGGAAAGGTGGCGGGATCAAGATGATCGGTGGCGTCAGTGTGATGAGAGGAGGCAGGAAGCAATGCTGAGGCTACTGGAGGATCAAACTGATATGCTTTGGTGTATGGTTGAGGTGCAGGAAAGGCAGCATGAGAACAGACTGCCGCTGCAGCCCCTGTGTAACCAACAGCCCTCCTCCCCAAGTTCCATAGCCTCCTCACCCAGACGCCCAAGAACAGAGCGGCATTCAATAAGTTTTGAAGTGCAGTGTGTCCTTGTCCTTCCCTCCTCCCCTCCTCCACCACCCCACCCGGTGCTGATAGGCAGCGAGTAATATTCTTTTGTGGTGCCTCGACTCCAGGAATATTCAGCGCTAGGGGCCCTGCTCCACCAATATTTGGAGCTGGGTCTCTCCCCTGGCCCTGCCTGGAGCGGGCACTGGCCCCCGTCTGCCACCCCTCCTCCCGCATGTCTCCCCCTCTGCCCCACCGCGCCCCTGCCTGAAAGAAAGCGGCCTGCGCCTCTCCCATGCCTGCTTGTGCTGCCAGTTTAGCACATTCCTACGTGGAGTGGTATCCTACACTACACTGGCTCCCGGCATCAACTGCTGTCTGCTGCCCCAGGATCCTAGTACCCCCATCCACTAATGGCAGGGCAGGCAGCCCTTCCGCCCTAGCCCTGAGCCTCTCCAATGCCCCAAACCCCTCATCCCCAGCCCCAGCCAGAGCACTCATCCCCCCACACCCTAATCCTCTGCCCCAGCCCTGAGCCCCATCCTGCATCATGAACCCCTCATCCCCAGCCAGAGCCCTCGTCCCCCTGCACCCTAATCCTCTGCCCCAGCCCTGAGCCCCCTCCCACACTCCAAACCCCTCATCCTCAGCCCCACAGCCCTCACCCCTGCACCCTCTCCTATTCCCAAACTCCCTCCCAGAGCATGCACCCCCGCCCCTTCCCACACACCCCTTCCTGCCCCCAAACTCCCTCCCAGAGCCTGCACCTCCTCCCTCTGCACCCCTCCCACCCCCAAACTCCCTCCCAGAGCCTGCACCCCTCACTCCCTCCTATGCCCCTGCTCCTAGCCCAGAGCCTGCACCCAAACTCTGTCCCAGAGCCTGCACCCCTCACCCCCTCCTGCACACTCACCCCCTGCCCCAGCCCAGAGCCTTCACCCAGCACCCGAACTACATCCCAGAGCCTGCACCCCAGACTCCCACCCCCACCCAAACTCCATCCCAGAGCCTGCATCCTGCACCCCTCCTGCACCCTAATCCCCTGCCCAGGACCTGCACTCCAGACCTCCTCCCCCCTCCCAGAACCTTAGGCAGATGGGGGGCAGAGTTTGGGGGGGCAGAGTTTGGGAGGCAGGTTCTGGGCACCACCAAAATTTCTACAAACCTGCCACCCATGCCGGTGCTTCCCTCCTCCCCCACCCCTCCCGGGCTACCTTGGCAGTTTCAAATTAATAAGGAATGCATTTATTGCCTCTGCAAGTGGAGATCAAAGGGGGGAGAGGAGGGCAGTTGGCTTACAGGGAAGTAGAGTGAACCAAGGGGGTGGGTTTTCATCAAGGAGAAACAAAAAGAACTGTCACACCGTAGCCTGGCCAGTCATGAAACTGATTTTCAAAGCTTCTCTGATGCACAGCACATTCTGCTGTGCTCTTCTAACCACCCTTCTGACCACCCTGGTGTCTGGCTAACACCCTGGTGTCTGGCTGACCAGACAGCAAATGTGAAAAATCGGGACAAGGGGTGGGGGTAATAGGAGCCTATATAAGAAAAAGACCCAAAAATCAGCACTGTCCCTATAAAATCAGGATATCTGGTCACCCTAGTCCGGCTGCATATAATCATCGGCCAGGCGATTTGCCTCAACCTCCCACCCTGCCATAAATGTCTCCCCCTTACTCTCACAGATATTGTGGAGCACACAGCAAGCAGTAATGATGGGAATATTGGTTTTGCTGAGGTCTAACTGAGTCAGTAAACTGCACCAGCGCACTTTTAAACATCCAAATGCACGTTCTACCACCATTCTGCACTTGCTCAGCCTATAGTTGAACTGCTCCTTACTACTGTCCAGGCTTCATGAGCCATGGGAGCAAGGGGCAGGCTGGGGTAGGTGCGACCATGTGGTGCTGCCGGCTGGGAGAGCAGCCTGAGGCAGAAGCCTCCAGCTGGCATGATATTCCAGGCAGGACTGAATCTCCATTAGACAAAACTTAAAGAAGAGAATGATCTGGCGTCACTCCCATGTCTGCCCAGGTGCCCCGACCGACCTCACCGAGGTCAGCCAGGAGCACTCAGGAGATGACGATGACGGCGTGCAGTCATATTGCCCCTGACTGACCTCACTGAGGTCAGCCAGCAGCACCCAGGAGCTGTACTGTGATGGTGAGCTGAGCGGGCTCAATGCTTGCCGTGGTATGTTGTCTGCACAGGTAACCCAGGAAAAAAAGCAAGAAACGATTGTTTGCCATTGCTTTCACAGAGGCAGGGGCGACTGACAACATGTACCCAAAACCACCCTGGCTGGTTTTTGCTCCATCAGGCATTGGGATCTCAACCCAGAATTCCAGTGGGCAGCAGAGACTGCGCAAACTGTGGGATAGCTACTTACAGCTACCCACAGTGCAACGCTCCGAAAGTCGACGCTAGCCTCGGTACTGTGGACGCACTCTGCCAACTTAATGTGCTTAGTGGGGGGACACACACTTGACTGTATCAAATAGATTTCTAAAAAATCGACTTCCATAAAATCGACCTAATTTCGTAGTGTAGACATAAATGTAGAGAGTAAAGCACAGCCAGCCTGCAAGAGCCATGCTGCAGAACAGAAAACCTGGAATTGTTCCCTGCTAGGAAGAAACAACCATGAGCTGCCTCCACCACAGTTTGCTTAAATTACACAAAAACTTTCCAATTTTTTCCTGCTCTCTAATTTTGTAGTGAAATGGCCACACTGGGGCACTACCATTATTCTACCATTTAGTCCCGCTTGTCTGTGGGAGTCTTTCCTTTGCCAACAATGGGCTTTGGGTCAGGCCCATCGGCTGTGACACAGAAACACCAATTCCCCTGGGGATGTCAGGATTTTATCAAATCTCCCCAAAGTTGGGCTCCACTTTTCTATTCTAGGTCCTT
This sequence comes from Trachemys scripta elegans, assembly GCF_013100865.1. Lineage (NCBI taxonomy): Eukaryota > Metazoa > Chordata > Testudines > Emydidae > Trachemys > Trachemys scripta. Next base: position 38,731,077 of record NC_048311.1, read on the forward strand.
TTCCCCAGATACCTTTTGGGGAGCTGCTACCCTCATGTAGCCATTTTGCAGCTTTCTGTTGTATCTTCTATTCCAGGTGGTAAATATTCACATCTCCTGTTGTTGTGAGGGTAGCAGAGTCTCACAAACTTGAGTGCAATCAGTGTATTTCATGGAGGTGATGTTTACTCTCTCAAATCCTTACAGCAACACACCAGAAACCTTCTAACTTAATCCTTTGTATTTATTATAACTATTTGTATAAACCCTTCAGGGAACATAAACCTAAGCCAATCTGAACAATTTGTATGATTTGGCTGCCAAAATTTGTTATAGATCTATATGCTGCTAACATCCATCGTTTAATTATACTCTAGATAGTGATTATTTTTAAAGATATAGACTGTAGTGTTAATAAAAAAAGTTAAAATAAATAAATTGGGCTACTTTTGAAGTGACTGTGGACTATTGATGCAGTAAAAAATAGCCCTGGGAATCATGGTAAACGCTGCCCTGCCCCTACCAAAATCTGAAATGGCGCCCCTGGCCCCAGCTCTTGAAATTGTATGAATACATGAGAATCTCACTTAAAAATAAAAGTTTCTTGCCAGAAAAGCTTGAAACTTTCAAGAGTTACTTTCTCTTGGTTGAGTAGAAAAACTTGAGAATGTGACAAGAGTGAAACCTCGTCACTCAGAAACAAAGAAGTGATACGTTTTAGAAAAGATCCCATGATTCCTTTCGCCAATCTCATGAATTTTGAACACTTGGTGCTGTCAGTACTGCATGGCCATTGATCAGTTTATGTTTCCAAGCCTGTTATCTTCAGGTAAAACTCAAAGCCTCAGAACCTCAAAGGTATGTAGACTGCTGTCAATGGGAATTAGGAGCCTACAAACCTTGGAGGATCTGGGCCTAACGATCTAAATATAAAAATGAACATTCTCCTTTATCTTTTTAGTTCATCCCCTGTTGGGGGAGCTGTGCTCATGTCCTGCTTGGGGCCCACAGCCTGGCTCCATGTGCAGTCTCATTGCTTGCCCTCTCTGTCTGTTCCCCTTTGTATTGCTGGTGCTGTTTTAGATCAATGATGATGTTCCTTTAGGGGACTTGCCCTGGGTAACAGATAGAGAGCTAAGGCCTGAATTCTCACTGGCACAGCACTGCCAATCCCAGGCATTTAAAAATCACAAGTCAGGCCCCTCAAAATCATGAGATTTAATAATAATAAATAGTAAATATTAAGGGGGTTTTTATTTGCCTTTTGGTTTCTCAGAGCTTTAGGTTGCACTGGGGTGACATTTTAAAGTTTTTCTCTGCAACGAAGAGAGCTAGAAACATCCTTTGTTTAGAAAATGGAAGCCGAGAGCCTCACCTCATCACATGCTTCCAGGAGCTGGGGCTTCAACGGACACAACAAATATTGCAAGACTCGTGATAAAATCATGAAAATTGGTGACGCTGCAGCCCCTTTACGCTGAGACAGAGCAGCCTTAGTGTAAATGAGAATCGGGTCTTGAAAACATTGATTTCAGCATAACCAAGCTTTTAGCCTGTGGGTTTAATATCACTGGGCTGGAAGGATTAGGTTCTATTCATAAATGTTGTTAAACACTGAATTGCTGTATACACACAAATCAATGACAAAATATTTCAATTGATAATAAATGGAAATTACAGATATGGAAATTAAGAACAAGGCTGCTTGAGAACTTATTCAAGTTTGATTTAAGGAGAGTGACTCTGCATCTTTTGACAGGGGATGTTGACAGTCTGTGTTTTAATTGTTATAAAGCTTTAACTTTTTGAATCTCAGTGTCTGCTGTCGTTAAAGAATTGTAGTGTGACCCGCTATTGTCATATCCCCCCATAATTTCCCACAACTGTGAACATTTAAATTGATAAAAATTGGGGAAAAAACGCTGAAGCCCAGATTTTTGTGCAACTCTGAAAATGTAACTTATATATAATTCTTTCAAGACCAGATATCACTCCAGACATACAGCCCCTGCTCATGCAAGCTCTTTATGACAGGGGGATGCTGATGTGAAGCCCAGGAGCAAAAGGGCCTTAGTGGTACATTTCTTACCTAAGCCTTCCGGGCTGGAATGTTACCTCTTTGCACCCCAGCAACCAGCCTGAGTCATTTCCTGGAAGGGAAATACCCAGCTGAAGGTGGGGCTCAGGAAAGTGAAACCAACCCTGTTACACTGCCCGGAGAGAGCCACGGCCGCAGAGAACCCTGTGGAACGTCTCCAGGATGAAGTTGCTTGTCCCATCTGTCTGCAGTATTTTAAGGCCCCAGTGATTATAGACTGTGGGCACAATTTCTGCCGAGCCTGCATCAGCCAGTGCTGGGAGGGATCCGATACAGCCGCCTCCTGCCCTCAGTGCAGAGAAACTGTGCAACAGGGAAAACTCAGGCCCAACAGGCAGCTGGCAAACATGGTAGAAATCGCCAAACGGTTGAGTTTCCAGGCAGTGAAGGAAGCAGGAGGAGAGAGGATGTGTGGGGAACACCAGGAGACTCTGAAACTGTTCTGTGAAGAGGATCAAACCCCCATCTGTGTGGTGTGCGACAGATGCCAGGCTCACCGCGCTCACACAGTGGTTCCTGTAGAGGAGGGTGCCCAGGAGTACAAGGTAGGGAATTGATGTCAAGTTTAATGGGCAATAACTTTAGATATTAATTACAGGTTAATTTCACTGCAAGCTGCCTGTCACAACTGTATCTGTATCATGCAGCTCTGCAAAGCTTTCATTGTATAGGAGCTGCTAGTAATAATAAATGATCTGGCAGAGCGGCAAGAAAGCAGGGCCGTCCTTAGGATTTATGGTGCCCTACGTGGGATTATTAAACTGGTGCCCCTGTGCCTGACTTGCTCTTAGCAACACAAACATAAGCTTACAGTATTGGAAAACTTGCCACATGCATGTTATTAAACCCAGTTTAACTTAATTAAGCACACTGTAATGCTGATGGACTAGCACTAAAGAAGTAGCGCTATAGAAAAAATTCTGATTTGACAGAATGATGCAAATAATACAATTTTTTTAATTTGTCAACATTTTATTGGAAATTTCTATGGTATTGAAACAAGGATTTGTTTTTAATTAAAAGCAGTCTTTCTGGCTTTTTTGGCTGCAAAATCAGTAATAATGTCATTGTATGACAAAGACAAAGTGATGTCTTGTTCGATCACAGGAATAGCAAGACCAGTCAAGCATTCCTGACTCATTGCAGAGCGGAGATAGTTTTTAATGAGCTTTAGTTTTGAGAAATTCCATTCTCCTGATGCTACTGTTACAGGAATTGTCAGTAGACTATGAGTGGCAATGTACACATTAGGATATATATCAACAAGTTTGCTGGTATGAATAAACTATACAATAAGAAGAACAGGAGTACTTGTGGCACCTTAGAGACTAACAAATTTATTAGAGCATAAGCTTTCGTGGACTACAGCCCACTTATGCATCCGAAGAAGTGGGCTGTAGTCCACGAAAGCTTATGCTCTAATAAATTTGTTAGTCTCTAAGGTGCCACAAGTACTCCTGTTCTTCTTATTGTATAGTTTATTCATACCAGCAAACTTGTTGATATATATCCTAATGTGTACATTGCCACTCATAGTCTACTGACAATTCCTGTAACAGTAGCATCAGGAGAATGGAATTTCTCAAAACTAAAGCTCATTAAAAACTATCTCCGCTCTGCAATGAGTCAGGAATGCTTGACTGGTCTTGCTATTCCTGTGATCGAACAAGACATCACTTTGTCTTTGTCATACAATGACATTATTACTGATTTTGCAGCCAAAAAA
>NC_048311.1:38749442-38766494 GCF_013100865.1 Trachemys scripta elegans
GCTTCACGGTTTGCTGGGCAGCCTCCAGAACCTGCACCCCCGGCTGGGTGCTTCCCCTCCCGGGCTCCAGCTGCGCTGGGGAAGCACCGGCTGGGGGCGCAGGGTCTGGGGGCTGCCCGGGAAACCATGGAGCTGGTAGCACTGGGGCAGCCCTTTCCCCCTGGCTGGGAGTGGGAGGGAGGAGGGGACGGAGTTAGGGTGGGGAAGGGGCGGAGTTGGGGCGGGGCTAGGGGTGGGGAAATGGGCGTGGCCATGGCCCGTGGAGGGTCCTCTTTTTTTATTTATGAGATATGGTAACCCTATGCAGGAGGAGCAGAGAGGTCCTGAGGAGCAGATGTGGGGGCTGAAGGGTCAGAAGGTAGGGAGGGGCTGGAGGCAGAAGTGATGTTGGATTGGGGGCAGAATTAACAGCTGGGCTGGGGACAGGCAGAGGTGGTGGTGGCAGTGTAACAAGGTGTGCTCTGGTGGGACACTACTGAGAGTGCCAATTCAGGGAGAATTGCTAAGGAACAGGGCAGTTACAGCCCCAGGCTGGTGATTCTCCACCTCTAAGGCACATCAAACCAGCACTTCGGTTTCACCACACTGGCTAACAAGAAGTCATATAAGCAATTCCCTTAGATACTGCAGCCCCTTTGTCGCACTGGTAGCGCTCCTTACAGGGATGACTGATTGTGAAAACCAGTATCCCCAATTAAAGGTTCTCCTGATCCCAAAGGACCAGCCACAAAACCCAGGTCAACATACAAATCAGATTTTACCTCAAAATCATGCAGTTGCCAATCCTTTAGAATCTAAAATCTAAAGGTTTATTCATAAAAAGAAAGAAATATAGATGAGAGTTAAAATTGGTTAAAGGAATCAAATACATACAATTATTGCAAAGTTCTTGGTTCAGGCTTATAGCAATGATGGAATAAATTGCTGGCTTAAATCAAATCTCTGGAGTACATCCACAGCTTTGGATGGGTCGTTCAGTCCTTTGTTTAGAGCTTCAGTTTGTAGTAAAGTTCCTCCAGAGGTCAGAAGCAGGATAGAAACCAAAATGGAGGAGTTTCCAGGGCCTTTTATACCCTTTGCCATGTGGAAGGAAAACCCCTTGTTCTTCTGTGGAAAATCACAGCAGCAAGATGGAGTTGCGGGTCACATGGGCAAGTCACATGCCCATGCGCAACTCAGTTCCTTACAGGTAGCAGCCATTGTCCACCTGATACCTTGAATGTTCCCATGAAGGCTCATCAGATGTGTATTGGTGTCTCCCAAGGTCCATTGTCAGTTAAGTGTTTCTTGAGGGAGCACTTAATTTGAATAGTCCCTTCTCAATAAGCTGGCAAAATGTTTCACTGGTGCTACTCAGAAGCAAATACTCAAACACAAGTACACAGCCAACATTTCATAACTTCAACTACAAGAATGATCCATGAATACAAACAGCACAATCATAACCCACAAATTACAACTTTTTCATAGACACCTCACTTGACCATCTTTGTACAAGATTTGATGCAACTATATGACAGTGGTTGCAATAATGATCTATATGGTCATAGATTAATCAGATAACATCACAGGCAGGCACATAGAATTAATTCATTGGAGGTTTGGGGAAAACCTGGAGCTCTGCACCAGCAGGGATACTAGCATGGTGTGTGGGGAACACCAGGAGGCTCTGAAACTTCTGTGAAGAGGATCAAACTTCGATCTGTCTGGTTTGCCATCTGTCCCGGGCTCACAGAGGAGGCTGCCCAGGAGTACAAGGTAGGGAATTGCTGTCATGTTTAATGGGTAATAACTTTGGATTTTAATTACAGGCTAATTTCACTGAAAGTTGCCTGGCACAGGCATGATGCATCATTCAGCTCTGTAAAAGCTTCATGGTATGGGAGATGCTGTAACAAAATAACTGATTTGACTGGCAACAGAGGCAAGTTTTTAATGATACCTGATGTGGGAAAATGTCCTCTTAGATTTTGATGGTGATTCCTGAAAATCTTCATCATATAAAGAATTCTACCAATCCCAAAGGAGCAGATATATTACCCATCAAGTTAATGAATACTTCAGTTCTTACCCAAATACACGCTTACAGTCAATTCTTGTTAATGAAACTACGATTTATTAAAAGAAGAAAAGACAGTATTGGCTAAAAGATCATTAGACATACAAACGCGAATAGAGTCCTTAGGTCAGTTTCACCATAGAGATGGCAGGTTAGAATTGAAAAGAGTCCTTTTGATTCATTTCATCACGTTCTAGTCCAATGTCCAAATGTTCAAAATCAGGGCAGTCCAGAAGGGACTGGAGATCTCAGTCTTACGACTCAAACTCCACCTGAATAAAGCTTAAGAAGAACTAAGATAAACGTATCAGGTCCCAAGAGTTTTTATAGAAACGTTTGCAGCCTCTCAACAGCATGCAGTCCTTGGGTGAACAATAGGTTTTGGCAGTAACCTCCGATTTTGCAATCATCACAGGTAATAAAACTACATGGATTAACATAAGGTAATTATCCATAGAGCCGTTCATAGACCATTTACAACAAACTTTAAAGAGAGAGAGATACAATGACATTATTACACCCAAGTTTAATCTAAATGTTAATATTTCCTTTTGACTTCGGAATTAACAAAATACAGTCCTAGACAGGAACTTTTTGATTACACTGTTAATCTGTAACAAGATACAGGTAAACAGAGACTACTAGAATTACTATCGTCTAGGGCTGTCAAGCGATTAACAAAATTAATTGTGATTAATCGCGCTGTTAAACAATAATAGAAATACCATTTATTTAAATATTTTGGATGTTTTATACATTTTATACATTTTCAAATATGTTGATTTCAGTTGCAACACAGAATATACTCCATGCATCTGATGAAGTGGGTTATAGCCTGTAGTAAGAGGAGGCCCTGAGATATAAACCTTGGTATCAGAGGCCCAGTATGAGGCCTGAGGCCTGAACTAAAGTAATGGTCAAGACTTTGCTAACATAAAGCAAAGTTAAGCTGTGAGCCAGAGGCAGGCCCTGCTCACAGAAGCTGGCAAGGAAAGGGCTGATGTTGCATAAATATATATTCACCTAGCAAAGTTAAAGTATAAACATGGTACCAAGACATACCATACGGGAACATTCCACAGATAACATGGAACAGGCCGACCTATCCCAATGACAGGGTGTGACAATGCGGTTCTGGTGGAACCCAACTGAGAGTGCCAACTCAGGACAAATTGCTCAAATAGGGCAGTTACAGCCCAAGGCTGGGGTTTTTCCACCTCTAAGGCAAACCAAACCAGCCAGACTAGGAGGACTTCGGTCTCACCCCCCGGCTAACCGCAAGTCTCACAAGCAATCTCCTTAGACACTCCAGTTTCCCAGTATTACCACCAGTGCCACTCGTTATGGGGACAAATGGTTATGAAAACCAATACCCCAGTGAAAGAAAAAGGTTCTCCTGATCCCAAAGGACCAAGCCCCAGACCCAGGTCAATATACAAATCAGATCTTACCCACAAATCACGCTGTTGCCAATCCTTTAGAATCTAAAATCTAAAGGTTTATTCATAAAAGGAAAAAGATAGAGATGAGAGTTAGAATTGGTTAAATGGAATCAATTACATACAGTAATGGCAAAGTTCTTGGTTCAGACTTGCAGCAGCGATGGAATAAACTGCAGGTTCAAATCAAGTCTCTGGAATACATCCCCCGCTGGGATGGGTCCTCAGTCCTTTGTTCAAAGCTTCAGCTTGTAGCAAAGTTCCTCCAGAGGTATGAAGCAGGATTGAAGACCCGATGGAGATGAGGCATCAGCCTTATATAGTCTTTTCCAGGTGTAAGAACACCTTTGTTCTTACCGTGGAAAATTACAGCAAAATGGAGTCTGGAGTCACATGGGCCAGTCCCTGCATACTTTGCTGAGTTACAAGGCGTATCTGCCTTCTCTCAATGGGTCCATTGTATAGCTGATGGTCCTTAATGGGCCATCAAGCAGGCTAGGCAGAGCTAACACCATGTTGTCTGGGATGTCACCCAGCAGCATAGCCTAAGTTTGAAATGCAGATAGTATAGAGCCAATATTCCTAACTTCAACTACAAAATTGATACATACATATAGACAGCATAATTATAACCAGTAAACCATAACCTTGTCTTAGACACCCCATTTGACCCCCTTTACACAAGATCTGGGTGCCACTATATGACCTTGGTTGCAACAATGATCTATATGGTCCCAGAGAATATCAATAACGTCACAAGTATAAACATGGTACCAAGACATACCATACGGGAACATTCCACAGATAACATGGAACAGGCCGACCCATCCCAATGACAGGGCCAAAAGGGGAATATGATGGATAGAGTTGTTTTGATCGAACCAACATGTACAAGGTGAGAGGCAGCACCTTACTACGTAGAGGGGTTGTACCTTGCTGCGTAGAGGGGTTGCACCTCAATACGTCAGGAGTGATGTGTAACTTGTTTGTACCTGTGTATAAAAATGTATCCCTGGGGTGGTGATTTTGTCCAGCCACGGGGGCAGTGGAAAGTCCCGCCACTGAGCCGTGTCCTTGCCAAGAGGCACTTTTCTCATAGCATGCCCTGAATTAGGCTCAGAAACCTACAGGGAACTGCAATTGTGTCCGAGATCGCAATAAACCTGGCCGAGGTGCCTTTGTACCTTACTAGACTCTGTGGTCATTGGGGGATCTCGTTGGGTCTGCTGTGTCAGCTATCTGCAGAGCTGGGGCAGCACACAGAGGGAACACATGCACACAGCCAAGTGATAGCAACAGGAGAAAGCAGAAGCACCACAGACTCTAGTAAGGTACAAAGGTGTGGTGCTTCTGCTTTCTCCTGTTGCTATCACTCGGCTGCATGCGTGTGTTCCCTCTGTGTGCTGGGAGAGGCTCCTGGGGAGCAGCGGGAAGGGCCCTGCTGGAGATTCCCCTCTCCCGGCTGCAGCCAGGGCTCCGGGCTCCCAGCACCAGCCGCCGGGGCTCAGGAATCTCGCCAGGACCCTGGGAGCTAGAGTCACTGCAGCGGCTGCCAGTCACTGCCTGCTGCGGGGACTGAGCCCAGCGATTGCTCCCCCCAGAGAGCTGCACCTGACCCTGACACAGCGCAAGGGCCAGGCCTGCCCCAGAAACACCCTGGGGCCCTGCCCCCCATGCCAGGTGCACCAGGTGTGGGTGAGCAGGCTCAGCCCGGCAGCAGGATCCGAGGGCTGAGACACTTAGTGTGGGGAGATCCGAGGGGGGGGTAAGAGAGTTCTCTGTGGGGCAATCTGGGTGCAGGCGGCTCAGTGGGAGATCTGGATGCACAGAAGCTCATTGAGTGGTTCCAGGTGCAGGGGCAATGGGACTCTGCAGGGGATCCAGGTGAAGGTGTTTGGGGCTCAGCAGCGGGGTCTACATGTAGAAGAGGTGGGGTTCATTTGGATGGGGGTCCAGGTGCAGGTGGTTGGGGCTCAGTGGGGAGGGTGACTGGGGGGATCATCGGGGTGGTACAGATGCAGGGGAGGTGGGGCTTGTCAGGGTGAGGGCTCGATGGGCCTGCTTGACAGGGGAGCCCATCTTCTGTCAAGGGGATGCCACATGCTGGGCTCCAGCTTCCCTCCCTGCCCCCACTTCCCCTATTCCCTTCTCTTCCCCATCCCATGCCCCTTGCCCACCACTCCATCTCCTCCCCATCTTACTCCCATCCTTCCCCCCTGCCTCTTTCCCCCTGCCCACTCTTCCCCTTTTGGCAAGAAGAGCCGTTCTCCTCCCCAGCTGCTCCTCACTCTTTGCCCCTTGCACATATCCCCTGCTCTCCCCAGGTGAGTCTCTGGAATACATCCCCCGCAGGCTGACAGCTGGCAGGGATGCTACGGAAACAGGGGCTCAAACTCTGCTCTGAATATCAGCAACTCCTCAGCGTCCAACTCTGCAATTGGCTCTCCGGGTGGAAGGGACTCGGCTGAGCACCTGTGTACAGATCTTTGCGTGGGGCGAGCAGACGCGTCCCATCGTAAACTGAGAACATGGACAGGATACCTCCCAGGGCACCCCAAAGTCACAGCACTGACCTCTGTCCCTCCCACTGGTTCACAGGGAGACTGGGGGTCCCGGCGCCGAACACATTCCTGTCTCCAAGCAAAATTGTGTGTCTGGCATTTCAGGCAGTCCCAGTCCCCTGGCCTCCTGGGCCACTTTCCCCCTGATCTGGTAACATCCTGCATAGTCAGTTGAGCCTGCAGTCTCTGGAACTTTGCTCTACAATTGCCCGCCCATCCCTAACTACCCCCCCGCAAAGCTACGGCCTCTTCCTCTCCCTCTCCCTCCTCCCCTCTGCGCTGATCCACCCCTTTCCACCTTGTACTGATCCCCTGCAACAACATGGACTGGCTCTCCCCGCTGATGCATCTGCCTCCACACATCTGCCTGTTCCAGAAACTGGGGTAGCTGATTGGGAGCAAGTTCAGGATGCTGCAAACTTAAATGCCCCAAACTGCGGATCATTCAGCTCCAACTATTTCTCCAGCAATTCCACACCCCTACCATGCTCTACACCCCCACCAGGACCTGGTGCTCCTGTCTGGGATATCCCCCATGGACCGTCCTGGGGATGCACCCAGCACCGTGCCCATGACTGTATGCAATTAAGTGTATCCCACCCTGTTTCCCCAGGGATTCGCTTCATCTTATTCATCCCCGCAGTACGACAGTACACCCCAAACAACTGTTTTGCCACCTGTCCGGGGATTAGAAATGGGTGTGCCAGTCCTGCCACATCGATTCCTAAGGTGCCCTGTCCCAAAAGACTATGCCATATGATCACCTGATCCTCACGAGTTAGATCCTCCATTTCCCTGCCTACTTCCACTAGCCACAGTACAAACTGATCCCAATCCTCCCGGGGTACCTTTCCGAAACGGCCCAGTAATGTCTCCCGGTCCTTCAGGGAAAAGGGGAGGATTTCTGCCTGTTCTACTTCTTTTGGGGCATGTTCCCCTCACCACTATTCCTGCCTCCTGAAGTTCCTCCCAGGTACCCTCTCTCGTGGCGGCTGTAACAGTGGATCGCCGGCTTACAACGTCCACTGGCAGTGGTGGGTACAGTGTTTTTTCAGGGTAGGGTGGTGGAGGTGTTTCCATCAGCTCCATTAGTGGGGTGGATGATTTGGGGTCTCCAAATCCATTGCCCCAATGTTTACATTGATACAATTCCTCCTATAAGTCTCCTACTCTTCCCAGCAGTTCCTCTCTCTCTCTCCGGATTGCCTCACAAGACTCCTTTATCCGTGCAGCATCCCGTGCTTTCAATTCCGGTACCTCTGCTGCTAACACGGATTTTTCTGTTAAAATCCACTGCTGTTCCACAATCCCCTCCAAAGCCTTAATGTGTTGGAAGAGATCGGCTTCCCTTTTTACCCAGTATGCCATCCCAGCACACAAACCTTGTAATACCATTCCCTTTTTCCTACACTCCTTTCCCTTGCGGTATCCCAAAACCACCCCCATCTCCTTCTCAAACTCATCCCAGGTAGACCCCTGCACCTGCTATGGGCCCTGATTCTCCTTATCCATTTGTTCAAAAAATCCATTATCCCAGCTGGCCAGAACCCGCAGCTACCATCACAAGAGTTCACCATACCCCCTCCAAGCAGCTACGCGCACTGTTGACCAGGGGGTCTTACAGGCTGCTATCCAATGCGATGCATCTGAGTCACGGCACCAAGATGTTAGGGGGCTTATTCCTTCACCCTTTCGCTTACCTCATCCTTCTCGCATGAACAGAGAGAAGCAATACCCAAGTCAACGTTTATTAGGGTGACCTTCCAGCAAGCTTAAACCCAAGTTCCTTTTCCTTATTTTCGAATCCGAACTTACTTCCTGTATGCCCCTAATTTATATATAATATTCTTAGCTATACCTTAACCAATCAGTCTCCTAAATTTTACTTAACCAATCCTGATTGTAACATGATTAGCTAGCCAATTATATACCACCACCTTAATTAGTTTACACCCAGCCAAATTAATTATACAGCAGACAGAAACAATCACTGAACCAGACAGAGACCATGCAAATAAACACAGCAAAGTGGTAACTAGAATGACAAAACAATACAGAAGTGAGGTTTTCACAACGACATCTATAAAGACATAAGAGTTTACCAGCTGTATCTATTGCTAAGTGAGTTCTTACCTGACAGAAAACTATCAAACTAAATTTCCTTTTACATCTTCTAGGCTCTTCCCTTTCTCTGGAGGTGACAGGAAGTTGATCCGATCTAACAGCCCCAGATGGCCTTATTTCAACTCGTTTGGAATGTGAGGATGTGACCGTTCGCTTCCCAGCTTATGGCTGCCTCTGCTGCTTGGCCAAAGGCCTTAGCCTGAGAACAGGCCTCAGACTGTCACAGTGAGAGAAGGCCTTACACACATTCTTTTATACCTCTATAACTAGCCAAATAATAAACATATACCTACATTTTTAAAGTATAGGCCTTTACAGACAGCCTTGAATATCTATATCCTAACAATATTTCATCATGCTCTAGTCCAATGTTCAATATCAGGGCGGCCCAGAGAGGACTGGAGATCTCAGTCTTACAATTCAAACTCCCCACGAATAAAGCTTAAGAAGATCTGAGATGAAAGGATCAGGTCCCAAGAGTTTATATAGACATTTTTGCAGCCTCTCGACAGCAGGCAGTCCTTGGGGGAACAATAGGTTTTGGAAATACACTCCTATTTCCCAAGCATTACAGGTAATAAAACTACATGGATTAACATAAGGTAATTATCCATAAAGCTGTTCATAGACAGTTTACCACAAACTTTAAAAAGATATATACATAAGGACATTATTACACGCAAGTATCATTTAAATGTTAATATTTCCTTTTGACTTCTGAATTAACAAAATACAGTCCTAGACAGGAACCCTTTGGTTACACCGTTAATCTATAACAAGATATAGGTAAACAGAGACTACTACAATTACTATATTCTAGGGCTGTCAAGCGATTAAAAAAATGAATCGTGATTAGTCGCGCTGTTAAACAATAATAGAAAACCATTTCTTTAAATATTTTGGATGTTTTATATATTTCCAAACATATTGATTTCAGTTGCAACACGGAATACACTCCATGCATCTGATGAAGTGGGTTATAGCCCACGAAAGCTTATGCCCAAATAAATTTGTTAGTCTCTAAGGTGCCACAAGGACTCCTTGTTCTTTTTACACAATACAAAGTGTACAGTGAGCACTTGATATTTTTATTACAAATACCTGCACTGTAAAAAACAAAAGAAATTGTATTTTTCAATTCACCAACTGTAATTACTTTAGTCCAATCTCTTTATCATGAAAGTTGAACTTACTAATTTGTTCAAAAAAATACCTGCATTCAAAAAGAAAACAATGTAAAACCTTAGAGCCTACAACTCCACTCAGTCCTACTTCTTGTTCAGCCAATCACTCAGAAAAACAAGTTTGATTACAATTTGCAGGAGATAATGCTGCCCGCTTCTTGTTCACAATGTTACCTGAAAGTGAGAACAGGCATTCTCATTGCACTACTGCAGCCGGTGTCACAAGATATTTATGTGCCCGATGCTCTAAAAAGTCATAGATCCCTTCATGCTTCAACCACCATTCCAGAGGACATGTATCCATGCTAATGACGGGTTCTAATCGATAACAATCCAAAGCAGACCAGACCGACACATGCTCATTTTCATCAACTGAGTCAGATGCCACCAGCAGAAGGTTTGTAAAACAGAACAGGGGACATACAATTCTCCTTCAAGGAGTTCAGTCGCAAATTGAATTAATGCATTTTTTTAAAAATGACCATTGTCAGCGTGGAAGCATGTCCACTTGAATCGTGGCCAAACCACGAAGGGACATATGGATGTTTAGCATATCTTGCACATAAATACCTTGTATTGCCAGCTACAAACGTGCCAGGCAAACACCTTCTCACACTTTCGGATGACATCATAAATTAGAAACAAAGCAGCATTCTCTCTCGTAAATGTAAACAAACTTGTTTGTCCTAGCGAGTGGCAGAGAAAGAAGTAGCACTGAGTTGACTTCTAGGCTATATGGTTTTTAATTGCTTTATTTTTGAGTGCACTTATATCATTAAAATAATCGATGTTTCTAAGTTACACTTCCCTGATAAAGAGATTGCACTACAGCACCTGTATGAGGTGAACTGAAAAATACTACTTCTATTTTGCATGTTTACAGTACAAATATTTGTAATAAAAAATAATATAAAGTGAGCACTGTACACTTTCTCTTCTTTGTTGTGATGGAAATCAATATATAAGAAAACGTAGAAAAACATCCAAAAACATTTAACAAATTCCAATTGGTATTCTACTGTTTAACAATGTGATTCATCGAGATTAATTTTTCTAATCACAATGAATTCTTTTGAGTTAATCACGCGACTTAAATGCAATTAATCAACAGCACTACTATCTTCTTCCAATTTTTTAACAACACCAGTTTACATTTCAAAGTTCTAGGCTCTGTTTCTTGGAATGGCCCCAAATACATTTACACACATTTCTAACACGTTTCAAAAGGTTGGAGCTGGTCAATTAGCATGCAAGGTTCTTAACTCTTTCAAGCCAGGTGCCACAGAAGTTTAGATCGTGTGTGAATTCTCCAATGTTTAATGAGGTGTGATCTCTGTGTATAACTTTCGCCACAGTCCAAGCACTTATGCAGTCTTGTGGATTCTCTGATGTAAAACAAGGGCTGATCAGTTTCTGCTATGTTTTCCATAGTTTAAGTGCTTATGGGGTCTCTCTTTGGTGTGGATTGCCTGATGTTTAACAAGGTCTGACCGCTGTATGAAACTTTTCCCACAGTCCAAGCACTTCTGGGGGCTCGCTTCTGTGTGGACTGCCTGATTTTTAGCAAGGTCTGACCTGCATAAGAAACTTTTTCCACAGTCTAAACAGTTATGGGATCTCTCTCCTGTGTGGATTGGCTGATGTTCTGTAGGGCTGAGGTGTTTCTGAAACCTTTCCCAAGGTCCAAGTACTTGATCAGGGTATGAAACATTCTCCATAGTCTAAGGACTTATGGGGTCTCCTGTGTGGATTCTCTGATGTAAAACATGGCCTGAACTCCATATAAAATTTCCCCCACAGCCTAAGCACTTATGGGATCTCTCCTGTGTGGATTAGCTGATTTTTAACAAAGTCTGACCCATGTAGGAAACTTTTTCCAGTCTGAACTCTGATGGGGTCTCTCCCCTGTGTGGATCCTCTGAGTGTTATAAGATTTGATCTTTCTGTGAAACTTTTCACATGGTCCAAACACTTATGGGGTCACTCTCCTGTGTGGATTGCCCGATTTGAAATAAGTTTTGACCTCCATTTAAAACATCTTTCACAGGCTAAACAGTTATGGGGTCACTCCTCTGTGTGGATTCTCTGATGTATAACAAGGGATGACATCTATTTGAAACATTTTTCTATAGTTTATGCACTTGTGGGGGTCCCTCTCGTGCGTGGATTGCCTGATGTTTAGAAGGGCTGATCTGTTTCTGAAACCTTTCCCAGGGTCTTATGGTTTCCCTGTTTTATGGATTGCTTGATGTTTAACAAACACTGACCTCCATCTGAAACTTTTCCCACAGTCTAAGCAATTGTGGGGTCCCTCTCTGGTGTGCACTGCCTGATGATTAACAAGGGCTGACCTCCGTATGAAACTTTTCCCACAGTCCAGGCACTTATGGGGTCTCTCTCCGGTGTGGATTGCCAGATGTCTAACAAAGGCTGATCTCCATGTGAAACTTTTTCCACAGTCTAAGCACTTGTGGGTTCTCTCTCCTGTGTGCACTGCCTGATGATTAATAAGGGCTGACCTCCATAGGAAACTTTTCCCACAGTCCAAGCACTTATGGGGTATCTCTCCAGTGTGTATTCTCTGATGTATAAGAAGGTGTGATCTCTGCAGGAAACTTTTTCCACAGTCTAAGCACTTGTGGGGTCTCTCTCTGGTGTGCACTGCCTGATGATTAACAAGGGCTGACCTCCGTATGAAACTTTTCCCACAGTCCAAACACTTATGGGGTCTCTCGCCGGTGTGGATTGCCTGATGTCTAACAAGGGCTGATCTCCAGGTGAAACTTTTCCCACAGTCTAAGCACTTATGTGGTCTGTCGCCTGTGTGGATTTTTTGATGTGTAATCAGCGCTGACTTCCAAATCAAACAATTCCTGCCCTCCAGGTACCGAGAGGGTCTCTCCCCCAGGTGGCTTCTCCCATGGTTAGCAAGATCTGAGCACTTATTGAAGTTTTTCCCACAGTCCAACCATTGAAGTGTTTTCTCTCCAGTATTTATTGCCTGAAGCGTAACAGAACCGAGGTATTCATTGTCTTCCTTGGGGGTTGTCTTCCTGGCTGTGGTATTCCTGTGTCCTTTTCCATATATAACAAATTCATCCATTTGCTCCCTTGAGTTGTTTCCCAGCAGACTCTTTGACCTCTGCCAATTTCCCCAGGCTTCTCCCTGTTCCAAGCACTGGAAAAATTTCTCTTCAGCTCTTCCCACAAAGGTCCCCTGTGGTTCCCCATGCCCAGAAACTTCCTGCTGTCGATTCCCATCCTTATTCTCACTCTCTCTCTCATCACCTGCTGGGAGAGAGACAATTCAGACAGGAGTCATTTTGCTAAGGAAAATTAAGAGGAATAGCACCAAGGGAAAACCCACCATACTAAAGCTGCACAGACAGAGCAATTGGATTCTTCCTCCACTTCCCACCCAAACTTTTACAGAGAAGGCAAGTAGGGAAGGAAACTCCTGCAGGTAACGGGACACATATGAAGTGATATCAGTGATATCTACTGCCTACAGACCTGCCCTGGATGAGATGAGGAAGGAACTGAGGGCACTTACTGATCCCTCATTTTTGGGATTCTCAACTTTTTCCTTCATTCCCCAGATGGTTTGTGTGTCAGTCCTCACCTGTGTGGGTGCCTCTTGGAATCTCTCTTCCCTCACAGGCCTGGAGATCGGGCACCCACGGCTGTTTCCCTTGTTCCAGCTGGGTGATCAGGTCAGGTTTCAGAATGGGGAATCCTGTGCAGGGAGTCAAGTATCAGGGGATAGCCGTGTTAGTCTGTATCTACAAAAACAACAAGGAGTCTGGTGGCACCTTAAAGACTAACAGATTTATTTGCGCATAAGCTTTCATGGGTAAAAACCTCACTTCTTCGGATGCATGGAATAAAAGTTACAGATGTAGGCATTATATACTGACACATGGAGAGCAGGGAGTTACTTTGCAAATGGAGAACCAGTGTTGACAGGGCCAATTCAATCAGGGTGGATGTAGTCCACTCCCAATAATAGATGAGGAGGTGTGAATTCCAGGAGAGGAAAAGCTGCTTTTGTAGTGAATGTAATGCCCAAATAAATCTGTTAGTCTTTAAAGATGCCACCAGACTCCTTGTTGTTTGTGCAGGGAGTGAAATCAGACCAGATCAGGGTGTGTGGAGGACTGAGAGCTCTGAATGTCTCAAAAAGGACATTCCGTGAGCGGAACCTGTCCCTGTGCTGGTGAATGTGGAATCTAAGAGGACAGGTACGTCGTCACTGAGCCCCCTCAGGGGAGGAAGACATCTGGGGAGCTGAGGGGAATTGTGACGCACACCCAGCTCTAATGTTAAACCCCTGCCTATTTCTAAACCTGCGGAACCCAGAGCCCTCTACAGGGCTGGAGCTGTTCCCAAGGAGAAGAGGGATTCTGTTTGCGACCAAGAAACAACACAGACAGGTTAATATACGGCTTCTCCATCTTGCAAGCTAGCGGGGTTGGATGGGGATGATTTAGTATGTGCCTTAGGGTTTGACTCCCTGGTGTCACTGGAGAGTGATGAGAGAAGAACGTGACCAGTGTCAGACACGCAGATCCCTCCAGCTTCAAATAACCAAGGGGCCAGGAATCCCTTACCCAGCGAGGTCACCGTCTCGTAGTTCTCCTGCATGACGTCCCTGTAGAGGGCTCTCTGAGCGGGGTCCAGCAGAGCCCCCTGCCCCTGGGTGAAATACACAGCCACATCCTCGAAGGTCACCGGCATCTGAAACAACAAGAATCCCCCACTCAGAACCTGCTGCCCCAGCCACAATCCCCCTAGTCACAGGGGAGGAGGGATAGAGAAGCAGAATCCTCCCAGCACCCTGCTCAGAGCAGCCAGGAGGCTTCAGGGGGTGGGGAGAAGGTGAGAGCTCCTTGTCCCTCCCAGCACACAGAGCAGGGCAGGGTCTTCTCATTTCCCACACACCTGCCAGCCACAGGCTGATAGGGGAAGCAGAGCTTTGAGCCGGGGACGGGACAGGAACCCCAACAGCTTCCCTTCATATTTCACAGCACCCTCTGGCCAGTGGGGTCAGGCCCCAGCACTGGGAGTCTGGTCAGTTTTCCCAGCCCTGCCCAAGGAGGTGTTTCCTGGTTCAGAAATGGGGGAATGTCCACCCCTCCCCCCACCCACTAATGGGCCTGTTCAGAAAATCAGACCCCGGATGATCATGTTCCGGGAGGTTTATCACACCCCGTCCCACCCCAGGTGATTAACCCCTCTACAATACCACCACCACCACAAAAGCTCCCTGAAAATCCCCTACCTGAGATGGCTCCATCACAGCCATTTCCCTGCCCTGTCTCCTGGAAGACAGGACGATCTGGAGTCAGACATGGACGTGATTCCTCAGCCTGTCAGAGGACCAGGAAGATTGGACAGGTTTCACAAAGGGCTGGAGTCCATGTCCCCCCAATTCCCCCCAGGCTCTCTCCCTGCAGACAGACGCTCTGATTCTAGGACTCTGCCATGCTGGGAAGAAACCCAGTTAGTTCATTACCATCCTGGCCAGAACCCCTCCCCTCACATTAGAACTAAACCCACCAAGTCCCTTCTAAAACTTCCCAGAACAGCATCTCTGAGCCAAACACTGGAAAAAGAGCAGAATCAAAGGAGTCACTTTAGGGCACTGCCCCACAGTGTATTGTAACCCCTCTAGCTCTCCCCCGTCTCCCTCAGTCCTGCGGTGCTCAGCAGAGTGAGCAACTGGCTTTTCCTCTCTCAGCTCCTCCCCTTGTTCCCAGGAGAGCTGACTGCCCCGGGGGTGCAGGGAATGGATCTGGGCAGGGCTGGGAGCTGGGAATCTCCCTCCCCACTTCTTGCTCCTGCTGATATTCAAGTCTCTCCGCTCTCCCTTTTTATCTTCTTCCCCACCCTGGGAGAATGGGCGACTGCCCACTTGTCGTGGGCCTTTGCTCTCCTTAGGCAGCTCAGCCACTGACACTGGTAACGGGGGTTGAACCTGGCTGTGTCACTGAGGGCTGCAGCTCTGGGGCTCACAGACACAGGGAGCCCCTCTCCTTGTAGGCCAAACTCCCCAGCTGGTCCCTGAAAGGAGCCTTTTGACACAGTAATTTCCCTGCCCCACTCCAGCCCTTTCCCCAGGTCTCTCCATCACCTGGAGACTCAGGCTGAGGGGCTGGTATGGTCAGAGTGGTTCCAGCCAATGGAGAAAATGTCCCTGGGGCTGGTCTCAGAGGGGTGTGATGAAGTGGGAATGTTCTGAATGTTGTCTCTGAATACTGAATGTGTGCCTCAGTTTCCCCATGTTTTACTCAAGTATCAAGCTGGTGGGATACAGGTGTGTGATAATTGCGGAGACCTCTAGAGGGCAGTTGTGACTGCAGAATAGCTGCCTGGGCATAGAGAATGGTCAAAATTCTGTATCCTGGCAAGCGATGGCCCAAGCCTGTTCTCTGCAAGGAGCCAGCCCAAGGTGCTGGAGAACAAAGAGAGAGGGGGAGGCCATGAGACCTGTTTTCCTGGGAAAGAGAGAAAGCACGGAGGAGGGCAGCCAGACATCACTGAGGATGGGGGGCTGGAAATGGGTCAGTCCCCTGGTTTGGGACTCAATGGGGAGAGTCCAGAGCTCGGGACTCTGGATTCCCCCCAGATGGACTTTGCTGAAAGCTCCAGATTTCTGTGCTAACAAGCTCTGTTCTGTGCTGTTCCTAGCGACCAATAAACCTTCAGTTTTCCAAGCTGGCTGAGAGTCACAGCTGACTGCGGAGGTGGGGTGCACGGCCCCTGGGAGGAGCGGGTCAGGCTTCTCCTTCGGCTGCCCCTGGGGTTCAGGCTGGGGCCACACACTCAGCGGGTGGGGGGAAGTTGGGGGTGCGCAGAGACTGCAGTCCTGCCCTACAGTCGGGGTGGGGGCTTGCCTCCCTCATTCCTAGATTCACCCCCCGCCGATTGTATCCGGTTCTTATCCCCAGTCCCAGGCAGGGGGGCTGAAACATTCTGTACAGTGGGGGCCCTGAGAGCCATTGAACCAAACTGTAAACCCTGGATAGGATGGAAAACCCTTCAAGACAGGGGGTACGGCAGGGCTTCACCAGCCTAGATCGAGCCCCTGTGCTGCCCCCCAGCCCTGATTGTGCCCCTAGGCCCCTCTCCTTCCCCGGCCCCCAGCTGGGGCCCTCCACCCTGCATTCATTTTGGCCCCTGCCCACCTTCTGCCCCCCTCAGATCTCCCTGAGCTGCAGCCTCCGTCCGCACCAGCGCGGCCAGGGGCAGGGAAACAAAGCAGCAGATGGGGGCGAGAGGGATGGGTGGTAACGTGATCCTGCCTCCGCCCCGCACACACCGGGAGCTGGCGGCGGCTTTCCCGGACCCAGGGTGGGAATCGCAGCCAGCTCCGCTGGGAGCAGCCTGGGGCCAAACCTCCCCCTGCAGCCCGGGGGTGACGGCGGCGGGCGGGGTGGGTCTGTCTCACCTTCCCTCCGAGCGGGGCCCCACCGCGGCCGGGAAGGGGCCCTGGGCAGGCTGGGGGGCTCTGCCCTGGGAGAGGCTCCTGGGGAGCAGCGGGAAGGGCCCTGCTGGAGATTCCCCTCTCCCGGCTGCAGCCCGGGCTCCGGGCTCCCAGCACCAGCCGCCGGGGCTCGGGGATCTCGCCAGGAGCCTGGAGCCAGAGTCACCGCAGCGGCTGCGAGTCACTTCCTGCTGCCGGG
>NC_048311.1:38771127-38793672 GCF_013100865.1 Trachemys scripta elegans
GCCGGGCTGGGGGCTCTGCCCTGGGAGAGGCTCCTGGGGAGCAGCGGGAAGGGCCCTGCTGGAGATTCCCCTCTCCCGGCTGCAGCCAGGGCTCCGGGCTCCCAGCACCAGCCGCCGGGGCTCGGGGATCTCGCCAGGAGCCTGGAGCCAGAGTCACCGCAGCGGCTGCGAGTCACTTCGTGCTGCCGGGACTGACCCCAGCGATCGCTCCCCCCAGAGCCGCCTCCCAGCGGCTCCTGGGTCCTAGCGATCAACTGACCTCCTTGCGCTTCTCCTCTCTGTGTCCAGCTTCTGCTAGACTCACAGACTTTAAGGTCAGAAGGGCCCATCGTGAGCACCTAGTCCAGGGGTTCTCACGAACACATTTTTGGTGGCCTCAGAGTGCGGCCAGCAGCTCTCCCTGTTGGCCGCTGACACGTTTTCCTAAAATACTTAATGAACTTTAGGGGAAACCAGTAAACATGCGCAGAGGTAAGCAGGTAAATGGTCCTGCTATTGGGGGGAACTTTCCTGACTTAAACACTCCCCCCCACTCGGTGGAATCAAATAGCAGAAGGATCTGAGTCCTCGCTTCCTTCACCCAGAGCCTGCCTCATCTTGAGGACTCCCCTTGCACTCTCCTGTGTGGCAAAGTCCTTATAATCCCGACAAGGCTGGGCCCAGGCTTCCTGAGGGGCTCATCCCCCAACCTGGTTGTGACCACTCAGGACATGGGCTAAAGCGTCCCCACTCCAGGTACTTTCTCCGCTCCGGAGGCTTCCCTGACCTCTTCCCTGGCCATTGTCTATAGTGCAGAACAAATGCAATTTACAACACAGCAGCTAATAAGAGAAATCAGGAAACAATGGGAAAGGCGAAAGGAAAACACTTCACCCCACTCTGTGGTCAGGGGCGGGAAGCACAAACAGCTTCTCTGGAATGCCAGGGCAGTTCACAGTCTGTTCCCTCCCATGTCCCAGGCCTCCTGCCCAGGCCCTGGCTGTGCTGCAGGGATGCTGCAGGTCAGACATGTGCTCTGGCAGTGGCCACACGCCCGCAGGCTCTAGGTGACAGGACCTTTCTTCCCAGTGTCCCCAGAAAGGTGCAAATCCAGAGGATAAATAAAAAGCCTCCGAACTTGGTAATCTCTGTAACTGACTGGGGGGACAGGGAGTGGTAAACTCGTGATCTTTGAGCACTTCTGGCTGCTGACCTACCCTGTTTCCCCGAAAATAAGACAGTGTCTTATATTAATTTTTGCTCCCAAAGATGCGCTAGGTCTTATTTTCAGGGGATGTCTTATTTTTCAGAAATGAAAAATGCCTCATTATCGGTGGATGCCTTATTATCAGGGAGGTCTTATTATTGGGGAGATGCCTTATATTACAATGAGAGGCAAAACTGTAAGTAGGCCTTATTTTCGGAGGATGTCTTATTTTCGGGGAAACAGGGTAGTTCTGTCCCTGCCCTCTCCCAGGGTTCCACGGGGTGCAGGCCATGGACTGGGACATCCCCGGGGTGTGGGGGAAACGCCAGTACAACGGGGATGACTTAATCAACTTCCACGTCCAGCCTCGCACCCCTTACCCCTCTCTGCATCTGGACTCCTCCCTCCTGGAGCCACAGCCCTGCTCCCAGCCCTACCTCAAGTGGGTGGGGGGGGCGCAGACAGGGATAAGGGGGGGCACCGCACCCCTACTCTAAAATGTGTTCCACTGGGCCCAGAGCAATTCCAGTCTCTCCCCCTGTGCTTTGCTGGGCTAAACCAGTCATGGTGGCAGCTGGGATGCTGGGCAGATCCCCATGTTGTGAACTCCTTAACATGTAACCAGTAGAATTTTAATAGTTGAAACAGTTACTTTTTACATGCTATTTTCATCCCTAATCTGGACACTTGCCTTGTAGCTTCAGAGCCCTTGGGCAGAATCCTCCGCAAACCCCCAAAGCTTCCCTATTTCCAGTAAAAGAATTCCCCTCTGGCTGCTGGGTGGGGCAGCCCCTCCCCCTCTTCTGCCCCATGGGGTGGGGGAGTTGCCATTGTATCTTTCCCTCTTCTTCTCCCCGACCCCTACCATCTTTCCCTCCCTTCACCAGCCAATCTGCTTTTGCTCTCACAGACTACCCTCCCCACTTCCCCTCTTTCCTTTGCAGTGACCCCCTCACTTAGAGTTTCCCTCTCTTGTAGCCCTGTTCCCATCCACCTCATAAGTCTTCCCTGATTCCCCTGCATTGCCCCATCTGTTCTGCAGCACCCCGCCTTGCCCACTGCATCTACCCCTGATCCATCCCTCATCCCCCCTCAATACAACCTTATCTACACACACCCTTCCCCTCTTCAGCCCTCTTTCAGCTCTCCACTTCTTCCCCCCCACCCCCGCCCCATCCCAGGTGTGGCTGTCCCAGCCCCCAGTGCAGCATGGGTAGGCTTCCCCCCTCCTCTGCACACAATGGGAGATAGGAAACTTCCCTGTAGGAATGTGCTACCTGTACCAGTTGCTGATCTGTAACTGGTTTATAAGAAATGGCTATTGTAAAAAAAATCTGCTCTCTGGTGTAGCAAATGACTACAGATAACAATTTGTCCCCTGCACTCTTTTCTTGTTCCCTGCACTCATGGCAGAACTAAGTATTATCTAGACTATTCCTGACAGGTGTTTGTCAGCTGCCTGCCCCCCCTCCCGACCAGTCAATTTTTGCCCCCTGCTCAGACCCTGGCTGTCCCCCCTTCTCCGATTTGTCCCCTTTGGCCCTTTTTAACCCCTGTAAAAAGCAGTCAGCACAATCCCATGCTTAGTAAGGGCAGTGGCTTCAGCAGATATTACTGAGCATGCTCAGTCCACCATAAGTAGCACATACCTACAGGGAGCAGTTTTCTGTACTGCACCCGTGAGAGAGTTAATTAATCCACCCCAATGGGCAATAGCAGCTATGTCTGTGGGAGAAGCTCAAAAAATAAATAAATGCCAATTGACTCTCCTATGGCAGGAGGCAGGCAAATGGGAAGTGCCAGCCAGAGAGGATTTCCCTGATAGTTAAGATTTCCAACTCTCCCGGACTAGACGCCATTGTCACAAATGGTGTCTGATCCAGGAGAGTTGGCAACCCTACTGGCACATGAAATTTTTTCCCCAAAGGCCCTAGAAGAGGCTAAAAAGCTGAAGAATGATCAGCTCTGGTCTGAGCATGGGCAGCAGGTACAGCAGGCCGGGGCAAGGGAGGCTAAGCAATGGTGGTTGAAGCATGAAGGGACAGAGGAATCCTTAGCGCATCTGGCATGTAAATATCTTGCGACTCCGGCTGCAACAGTGTCATAAGATTGCCTCTTCTCACTTGCAGCATTACCTCCTGCAAATGGAAACAAACTTGTTTGTTTGAGCGATTGGCAGAAGAAGAAATAGCACTGAATGGACACTACAGAAGGACATGTCAGAGGGGCTGGAGATGAGGTTGCGCCTAGTGTTAATCTGTAAGGCAAAGTAAGGACTGGCAGAGCCCTGATGAGTTCATGTGGGGAGGTAAAAGGCTGGGGGTGACAGGGAACTGACAACCATTGAAGCAGAAGCACGGCTCCCTCGCGCTGAGACGGGGGTGGGGGGAAACAAGGAGATTCACTGTCCGGGGTGTTGGGACGGTGCTGAATTATTATGAATTACTGCGCTTCTTATTAATGAATGTGGTGAACCTGAATGTGGAACGGCTTGACATGTCTGAATTTGATAGAGGATTCTGGGAGCAGGGCCTTCTGAGCATCACATGGTTACTGTGGAAATTTTCTATTCTGCGTGTATGTTCTGTTACTGACCTTTGTCAGTCAATATGCCAGCTCACTCGGTAAAGAAAATGTATAATCACAAGATCAGTGATCTTGGCACAAGCTGACCTGGGGCAAAATGACCCCTTTGGAAGGAATCGTGCTGACAGCTTGAGTGAAAGATTGATGAAAGTGTAAACGTGGGGTGATGTCTGGTGGGTGCCGCTTCAGCAGTCCCTTCCAAAGTATTAATTAGGAGAAAATTAGTAATAAAATGTCCACAGGGCATATGAGTCCTTTGAAAACCACTGCCTCGGGGGAATCCTTGATAGACCAAGTGACTGAGAATAGAAGACAATGAAAGAGAGAAATCCTCATCTAGATCGATAGCTATACGTGCTTCGCGAGCCAATCAGAATACCATGTGGGGCCAGCATAAATATTGAGGGTTTATGCTTGGGGAATTGAGGCTCACTAGGGAGACATGAATTAGACAACCTTATACTGCTTCTGGAAATCTTTCTTAAATAAACTGTTGTGCATGGAGTCTACTGAATCTGACTTGTTGATTGGTACCGAGAAACATTCTGCCCAGCTGTGAGCTGTTAAAGAGCCATCTCAACATTTGGTAGCAGAGGATGGTTACCATGTCAGTGAGTAAGTTAACTGTTTCTGAACTGGTTGGATAAGGTAAAATATTGTCTTAAGATATTAGACTCAGTGGCCAGGAAACGAGGATTCGATCAGATTGGGATCAGATTGGTTACAGATTATTGGGAGAGAGGGAAATACACAATCACATGAAGTTGAATAATTGCTGTCTTCAAGTCTATGATGTTCTGCAAGTGCAAACAAGCCGGTTTTACTCTGGAGGACAAGGGGGACGCCCCGAAGCCTCCGGCTATGGTTAATGAGTGCTTGTTAAGACAGGTGTTTAAAAGCTTGGGGTCTGATCCATGTGTGACTGCTGCAGTCTCTACACTGCATAAGAAAGGTTTGGACAACTTGTTGTTGGGGAATCAACAGGGCAATTCTCCCAAGAAAGTCCAAACAGCAGCACGAGTCATCTGTGCTATGTCTCAGGCTGTAAATAAGCTCACAGAAAAGCACAATGCCTGTGAATATGAAAATGAAAATTTGGAACAGGAATTGGAAAAACTAAAATTGCAACATGAAAACCAGAAATGAAATCTGGATAGTTGGATGACGGCAGGGGTCCCTTCCAGGGTGTGGTCAAGGAGCAGGGGGGGTTGGATTGGGTTGGGAGTTCTGGGGGGCATTCAGGGAGTAGGGGGGGGCTTGAAGGGAGTGGGGGTACCAGAGGGTGGTCAGTGAGTAGGGAGCAGGGCGGTTGGATGGGTTAGGGGTCCCGGGGGGATGTCAGGGTGCAGGGGGAGTGGAAGAGGTGGGAGATATGGGGGTCAATCAGTGGGCAGGGAGTGGGGCACTGTTGGATAGGATAGGATCTAAACTTACCATGCACAGAGCAATCGCCTTGCATACCAGATTCTGACAGCCCCACCCCACTGTTCGATGTATTAGATCGAGCGCTCTTTTCTCTCTTTTTCCCTTCTAAGACATCAGAGGCACCTCGACCAGATATGTGGCTCCTCACTCCCCCTCACACTTCTTGAGACTGGGCAGGGGTTGGACACCAGGTGAAAGTCACGTCTCCCCTCAGCACAGTGTGGACAGGAGCCACATTTCTGCTACTTTCACTTTGTTCAAGTTTACCTTGAGGTTCTCGCCCTGTGAACAAACCAGAGGATTTACCCATTCCGGGGGAAAAGATTATGAACTTGTTACATCCCTGGGGGACTGGCTGCCTGTAGACACTGGGGATATAATATGGGCCTTTCACTGCTAGGTCTCTGCTTACCATAGGCACTGACTTTTATTTTTCCCCAGAGGGTTCCACCCCCGCTCTGCCCTCAGGACCTGCCCACACTATGTCACTCCCCTGAGGCCCTGCCCTCGCTCCGCCTCTTCCCAACCCCACTCCGACTCCTCCCCTAAGGCCTTGCCCTCTGTCTGCCTCTTCCCGCCCCTGCTCCAACCCCTCCCCGAAACCATAGCCAATCTGAAGCTCGCTGTTCTCCGCCCTCCCCAGGCACCTCCCCTAGCCACCAAACAGCTGATTGACAGCCCCGCAGAACAGCTGTGGCTGGTGGGTGCTGAGCTCCCCCTATATTTTTTCCACAGGGGTTTGAGCTCCAGAGCACTCATGGGGTCAGCACCTCTGCTGCTTAGAATCATGGGACCGAGCAGTGACCAAGTATAAACAGCGACTTACAATGAGACTTAGCCCACGTCCTGCTGTTAATGGGCAAGTCGGTAAGGCCTAAATTTACAACAGTGGCCTAATTGTGGGTGTCTCGGTTTATCTCCTCGAAATACAGGACTTCAGGGCACATGGTCCACCTGCATTTGCAGCTGCAGCCAGAGTCAGTGGGTGCTGTGGGTGCCCAGCCCCTTGGAGAACCAGCCCCTAAGCACTTAGGTCAGTACCAAATTTGAACCCTAAATCAAAAAGAACAGGAGTACTTGTGGCACCTTAAAGACTAACAAATGTATTAGAGCATAAGCTTCTTCGGATGCATGGGCTGTAGTCCACGAAAGCTTATGCTCTAATAAATTTGTTAGTCTCTAAGGTGCCACACGTACTCCTGTTCTTTTTGCGGATACAGACTAACACGGCTGCTACTCTGAAACCTAAATCAAAAGAGATTCTTGACATTTGGACCCAGCCCATCATTAATGGACACAAATCTGACATCAGGAATCATAATACTCAAACACCAATGGGAGAACACTTTAACCTGTCTGGTCATTCAATGACAGACCTGCGGGTGGCTATCTTACAACAGAAAAACTTCAAAAACAGACTCCAACGAGAGACTGCTGAGCTGGAATTGATATGCAAACTAGACACAATCAACTCAAGATTGAATAAGGACTGGGAATGGCTGAGCCATTACAAACATTGAATCTATCTCCCCTTGTAAGTATTCTCACATTTCTTATCAAACTGTCTGTACTGAGCTATCTTGATTATCACTTCAAAAGTTTTATTCTCTTACTTAATTGGCCTCTCAGAGTTGGTAAGACAACTCCCACCTGTTCATGCTCTCTGTATGTGTGTATATATATCTCCTCAATATATGTTCCACTCTATATGCATCCGAAGAAGTGTGCTGTAGTCCACGAAAGCTTATGCTCTAATAAATTTGTTAGTCTCTAAGGTGCCACAAGTACTCCTGTTCTTCTTCTTCCCACACGGGTTGTGAGTTTTGTATTTAGATTTCACTCACCAGGTATCACATGTGATCCCCTCAAGCACTAAAACAGCCTTAACATGGGTGGTGGGTGAAGCTTCCCCTGGGGGCGGCTACTTGCCTGTCCCATCTCTTGCATCCACATTCCACTCCTGCTCCACTACAGGTAGGGTGACCAGATGACAGAGGTCAAATATCGGGACGCGGGGGGGGGAGAGAGCAAAACAAAAAACAAGCCGGTGGCAGAGCAAAAAAAACCAAGCAGGCGGCGGAGCAAAACAAAACAAACAAACAAACAAAAAACTGCTGGAGCACAGGAAAAACTGAGAAAGCACCAGCAGCTCCATGCCCCGCCCCCCACCCAGCTTCCCTCTGCTCCGTCTCCACCTCCCCCCTCGGGGAGGAAGGGAGGGTGGTCGGGTCAAGGGGGGCGGGGGCAGGGGCGGGGGGGGCTTGCTGCCGGCATGGCTCGCTACAGGTGTACCTACAAGCCCCGCCGCTGCAGCATACCGTGGACACCTGTTCGCCGCCTCTGTGCGTGCCTGGGGAGTGGGGGTGCAGCACTCTGCAGACTCCTGCCGGCCGGCGGGTGAGCACCGGGAGTTCAGCTGCGCTGCCCCAGGCCCACGAAGAAGAGGTCAGTGGCGCTGGCAGCACCAGCTTGCATCCTCCACCAGACGGTCCCCCGATATCGGGACAAAGTACGTCCTGACCGATGTAAGGTCGGGACGCGGGATAAGTCCCCTAAAATTGGGACTGTCCCAATAAAATCGGGACGTCTGGTCACCCTAACTCCAGGCCCCACCCCCTCCCTGTTCAGCTGCTATGACTCACCACATCCCTCCTCTCCTGCCCCCATGAGGTTGAGGGTGGGGGTTAAGAAGGGATGTGGAAATGGGGGGAGGGGTCTCAAAGGGAAATAGGGGTGAGGAGGGATGCAGCAACTGGCAGGCAGGTCACCCAGGGATGGGGGTGTGAGGAGGGATGTGATGAGCAGGCGGGGGGGGTGGTCTCATGGGGAGAGGGTGGGGGAAGGGAGGGGCAGGACACAGCAGGTGGGGGGTTAAAGTCAGCAGCTGCTCTATCCTAGCCCCAAAGAATGGTGGAAGACGTAGAACAGGAGGAAGTCTCTCCCCAGCCCAGGAAGACTCCTTCCCACCCCAAGGCAAAGGGAGCAGGAGGTGGCAGCACTGGAGGGAGAGCCTCTCCATAACACAGAAACCAGGAGAAACATCTAGGAAAGAGCCCCCCACAGCCAAAGGGAAAGGGATGTGATGTGTCTCTGAATTTAATATTTCAGATATGTAGAAATATTCACCAGAACTCACATGGTCAGAGTTAAGGGTGTTTGAATGCTAGGCAGTGAGAAGGTTTCTGTTTACTGGTGTGTGTGTCCCAGAAATTGTTAGGTGCCACCGGACTGCTCTAAGGGAAAGCCTCGTATCTGACTCTCAGGATCCCCAGATAATTCAAGCTTCTGGGACCAGAAGAGGAATAACTCCCTATCCTGAGGCCTGGAACCCGCTACCTTATCCCTTGGTGCAGAACTGACTCTCCAGACTCCAACGTGCTTGAACACACCATCTCCCAGAACTCCTTGCTAAGATGAGAGCCTTCTGGTTTTCAGCTGAACTCTCTTTGGAGGCACACAGTAGTTTTGAAGGATTTAACAGAGAGAGAGAGATGCTTTGCACAAGTCCAACACATTAGTGCTTTTTCACTTCACCATATTAAGCACAAGAGAGTTCAGATCACATAGCACAAAACAACCAACGTAACTGCAGTGCTTCTCACTATCTCACCCTTCCCTTGGGAGTCCTGGGGGCCATGTGGGATCAGGAAAAGCAGGCAGGGCTCCAGGCCTCATGAAGCTGCTACATGCTGGGTTACTTTGTTCTCTCCTTTTGAGTTGGAGACAAAGAGCGAGATCCATGAAGGGACCTAGATATTGTACTCCTGGGGGAATTTTGCATCAAAAAAATTCTGCACACAATATTTTAAAATTCTGCAAAATGCTGCATATTTTATATGTCAAAATAACTTGTAATAATTAATGGAGATATCCCATCTCCTAGAACTGGAAGGGACCTTGAAAGGTCATTGAGTCCAGCCCCCTGTCTTCACTAGCAGGACCAAGTACTGATTTTGCCCCAGATCCCCAAGAGGCCCCCTCAAGGATTGAACTCACAACCCTGGATTTAGCAGGTCAATGCTCAAACCACCGAGCTATCCCTCCCCCAAAACACCTGTCAGCAACTATGTCTGTGAGAGACCAAAAAAAAAAGAGAGAAAAAATTCTGGTAATTTTTTTCCACAAAAAAATCATGAAAGATTCATCTGTTCTGGTGCCACGGTGGACTCTGGTGGGTGAAAGGGGAAACTGCAGCACTTCTCGGGCAGAATGCATTTTCTGCAGAAGAAAAGAATTCTGCAGCTGGATATAGAATCATAGAACTGGAAGGGACCTCGAGACGTCATCTTGTCCAATCCCCTGCACTCATGGCAGGACCAAGCACCATCTGGACCATCCCTGATAGGCGTTTGTCTAACCTGCCCTTAAATATATCCAGTGATGGAGATTCCACAACCTCCCTAGGCAATTTATTCCAGTGCTTAACTACCCTGACAGTTAGGAATTTTTTCCTAATGTCCAACCTAAATCTCCCTTGCTGCAGTTTAAGCCCATTGCTTCTTGTCCTATCATCAGAGGTTAAGGAGAATAATGTTTCTCCCTCCTCCTTTTAACAACCTTTCAGGTACTTGAAGGCTGTTATCGTGTCCCCTCTCAGTCTTATCTTCTCCAGACTACACAAACTGAGTTCTTTCAAACTTTCCTCATAGTTCATGTTTTCTAGACCTTTCATCATTTTTGTTGCTCTTCTCTTGACTTTCTACAATTTGTCCACATCCTTCCTGAAATGTGGCACCCAGAACTGGACACAATACTCCAGTTGAGGCCTCATCAGTGCAGAGTAGAGCGGGAGAATTACTTCTCGTGGCTTGCTTACAACCCTCCTGCTAATACATCCCAGAATGATGTTTGCTTTTTGTGCAACAGCGTTACACTGTTGACTCATATTTAGCTTGTGGTCCATTATGACCCCTAGATCCCTTTCTGCAGCAGGCTCAGGACTAGGGCAGGGGCAGGGCAGCCTGCCCTGGCCATAGTGGAGGGGGACACTAGGACCCTGTGGCAGCAGGTGATGCCGGAAACCAGCAGAAAGGAGTGGAGTTAGCCTGAGTTGCAGGCTCTGGGGCAGTGAGGGGGCAGCAAGTGAGCCCCGGGGGACACTTGGGGGAGGTGCGTGGAGGTGGCAGGCGGGGCCGGGGGAGAGACCCGGCCCCAAACATTGGGGAGCAGCAAGCAGGGATCTTAGCTGCCACATAAAATAACTCGGGGGGGGGGGGCACAGGGAGCTTTGCGGGCCACAGGGAAGAGCTCCACGGGCCACATGCGGCCCGCAGGCTGTGTGTTTGAGACCCCTTGACTAGATGATCATAATGGTCCCTTCTGACCTTAAAGTCTATGATTCAGTGTCAAAACCTAATGGACATGCTAAATCATTCCCATCCATCCCCAGTTTTCAGTGGGGCAGATCTCATGCATTTTCTGTCTGTATTATTGCTCATTCACACACAGCATCAATGTTCACCTCCCTCCTTGGAACTAGCTCTAGCCATGGAGAGAGCTCTGGGCTCCCCAGGTTTAGAAATAGGCAGGGGTTTAACTGTAGAGCTGTATGTTTGTCAGCAAGGCCTCCAGAGTGCACAGATCCTGCAAACTCCTAGTGAGGGTGTAACAATTCCCCCCACCTCCCCAGACGTCTGCCTCTCCCAAGGGGGCTCAGCAACCCTGTTCCTGTCCTCTTGCTTTCCACGTTCCCCCAGCACAGCACCGGGACATGGAATGCCCTTTGTGACAAACACTCTCCATGCATCCTGATCTGGTCTGATTTCACCCCCTGTGCAGGATTTCCCATTCCCAAATCTGACCTGATCACCCGGCTGGAACGAAGGGAAGAGCCGTGGGTCCCAGATCTCCAGGCCTGCGAGGAAAGAGAGATCCTGAGAGGCACCCGCACAGGTGAGGATTGACACAGAAACCATTTGGTGAATGAAGGAAAAAGTTGAGAATCCCAAAAATGTGGTGTGAGTAACACACTCAGTTCTTCCTCATCTCAGCCAGGGCAGGGCTATAGTCAGCAGATATCGCTCACACCATTCCACACACCCTGTTAGCTGCAGGAGTTTCCTCCTATCTTTCCTTCCCTGTGAGTGCTTGGATGGGATGTAGAGGCAAAATCCAAATGCTGATTCTTTGGAACTTTAATGTTTTGGGTTTCCCCTGGGTGCTATTCCTCTTTCTCCCCAGCACAATGACTCCTGTCTGGATTGTCTCTCTCTCCCAGAAGGTGATGAGTGAGTTAGTGAGAACGAGGAGGGGAATCATCATGAGGATGTTCTGGGGAAGTGGATGAATCTATTATATCTGGGGGAGGTGACAAGGATCCCACAGCCCAGTAGAGAAATCCCAATGAAGAGAAACCCTAACAGTGCTTTGACTGTGGGAAAGGATTCATTCTGAGATCACACCTTGTAACACATCAGACAATCCTTACTGGAGAGAAACCCCTTCAATGCTTGGACCGTGGGAAAAGCTTCAATAACTGCTCAGACCTTAATAACCATGGGAGCAGCCACAGCCTGTCAATGCCTCGCGTGCAGGAAATCTTTCCACTGGAAGTCCACACTAATAAAACATCAGAGAATCCACACAGGAGAGAGACCCCATAAATGTTTAGACCAGGGGTAGGCAACCTATGGTACGTGCGACGAAAGCGGCACGTGAACCGATTTTCAGTGGCACTCACACTGTCTGGGTCCTGGCCACCAGTCTGTGGGGCCCTGCATTTTAATTTAATTTTAAGTGAAGCTTCTTAAACTTTTGAAAAACCTTATTTACATTACACACAACAATAATTTAGTTATATATTATTATTATCAGAAAATCCACACAGGAGAGAGACCCCATAAGTGCTTGGACTGTGGGAAAAGTTTCATACAGAGATCACACCTCATTAAACATAGGAGAATCCATCCAGCATCTAAACTTCTGTGACCCATGGCCCGAAAGGGTGAAGCAACTTGCAGGCTACTTGACTCAGATTCAACCTTTAGAGACATGCTTTATAAGTGTTTAAATAGTATTTAAGGCCATTCCATGTTATATAGGCTTGGGCTTTGACATGTAAACTTGTATTCTTAAAGAATTGGAAGAAGATGGTAACTATAGTAGTCTATATTTACCTACATCTTGTTAGAGGTTAACAATGTAACCAAACAGTTCCTGTCTAGGGCTGTATTCAGTTAATTTGGAGATCAAAAGGAAATATTAACATTTAGATAAAACTTGGGTGTAACACTGTCATTGTCTGCATGTCTCTTTAAAGTTTGTGGTAAATAATCTATGAACTGCTTAATGGATAATTACCTTATGCTAATCCATGTAGTTATTTGCCGGTGATGTTTAGGAAATACAAGGTTACTTCAAAAGCCTATTGTTCACCATAGGACTCTGTGCTGTCAAGAGGCTGCAAAAATCTGTATAAAAACTCTTGGGACCTGATTCTTTCCTCTCAGATCTTCTTAAGCTTTATTCAGGAGGAGTTTGAGTCATAAGACAGATCTCCAGTCCCATCTGGACTGCCCTGATATGGAACATTTGGACATTGGACTATAACTTGATGAAATGATTCTGAAAAGGACTCTTCGATTCTAAAGCACCATCTCTATGGTGAAACTGCCCTAAGAACTCTATTTGTGTCTGTATGTATAATGGTCTTTTAACTGATACTCTCTTTTTTCTTTTTAATAAATCTTAGTTTAGTTAATAAGAATTGGCTGTAAGCATGTATTTGAGTAAGAACTGAAGTGTTCATTAACTTCTTGGGTAATGTGTCTTATTCTTTGGTATTGTGAAGGGTTAAAATCCATGTGCATTTTATATAACAACCAGGTATATGGATTGTGCCAGCTCTTTTCCAGACCCAAAGTCCAGAATTTGGTCAAGGGACCAGAGACCTAGCAAATAGTGATCAGCTAAGAGAAAGCTGGAGTAAACGGATCACCTTGCTTTGCCAAAATAAGCCTAGTCAGCAAATTGCCAGGTGTCGGGGCTGAGAACTAAATAATTTTGTCTTATTCAGAGTTGCAGATTGAACAAAGAAGCCCTGTTTCAGTTGTTAGGTTCTTCTGTAGGGAGATGTTCTTCCCACAGATCCAACCTTGAGTTTATGAAAGGTTGGCACATGTCAGTATAAGATATGGCATCCTCCCACCTCCCTTTCCCAGGGACCAATGTCTGCCTTAAAACACAAAGGAGACAATCTTTATTGCCATATACTTTCACTGTTTCTTTGTTTTAACCCCTAGGAATGTATCTGATGGGCAATCAGAGGAGCTACTCCATTCCTATGGATCCCAAGTGGGCAGAGACATTATGTAACCTGTTAACCATTGGCTAATGTGCTATCTTGTCTTGCGGCTAGACCTATCCCAGGGTGTGGAACTGCCTACCCCATCGCTTTCCCCCACCCATGGAAAATCCATATATTTTATTGTAATCAATTGATTGACAGTGTCTCTGAGCCTAATAGGCAAGGTGACATTCTGCCAGCGCTGTGTGTAATAAACTCCTATGCTTGACCTCTACACGGTGTGGATTTATGTTCCTTCAGCATACTTTTTAACTTGATATATATTTTGAAGCATATGAATTTTGCCCTTGTAATTCAGAGATTTCCTGAATCTCTGGAAGGAGTGAAAGCAAATTTTGAAACAGATCAGGTACTAAGGCAGTCCAATTAAAAGGTATCTGAAACTTAAGGGCTATATGCACATTTTTGTCTGCAGGCCAATAAATAATATTACTGCCAGCAGCAGTGGTGAGATTAAATGTATATCTTGCAGAACGGTTGCCTGAACATGCACACCGCTATCATTAGCTTGGAAAAGCAGGTGTCCTGTCAGTGAAATTCCTTGTCCCATACCCTCCCAGCAAACGTTGTCATGAACAGTGACAACTTCCCCTGGCTTCAGTTTCTGTACACTCTGAAGCTGTGGGGGTTCCAATTGCCAGAGTGTCCATTGACTCCTATTTCCATCCAAATGTCGGGTATTATTTCAGGACCACTGACTAAAAATCAATTAGGCATACCAGGTAGTTTAATTTTCCATATGTTTTGGTAAATTATCCAATTCCACATGCACCCTCCCCACAGACCTGGCAGGATTTGGTTTGTGGGAGCCCACACCCCTCCAATCAGTCCGTACACTTGGAAGGAACACCATGAATGTCTGCACTTCCACCCAGAAAATTTCCAAGTATGTCTCCAGGGCCATAGAACAGAGGATACTCCTCAAGTATCTGTAAGGGCAGTAGGCCAGGCCTGATGCATGAGATCACTCCAAATGGCCATTAGCTGGTCATTCAGAAAATCCTGAATTTCTGAACATGCTAGATCCCACTGCAATGCCTTCCCAGCCTCAGTGATATTTAGCACCAGTGTGGTCAGCAATTTCTTGGGTTATTGAACTAAGGGCAGAAATAATGCGATATTCACCAACCCCAGCCTGTACCTGGGTTAGCTGTGCTCCAATAATAAGACCTGTGGCCTTTATAAATGTTCCAAATTGCAGTTGTGCTGTTGGCACCATTCCATAAGTGTCCGGCCACATTCCTATTTTTTTCTAGGGGATAGCCAGGCCCTTTTCTGTGCTAATCTAATGGCAGCCCAATTTGAGCAATTTGGATATGTAGAGGTAATGTGAAAACTGGATAAGGTCAGTGTGAATTTTATAGTCCCTAGTGTAGTATTAATCACAGTTAATCGATACCCTAATAAATCTCTTTTTTGGTGCAGTACCATACTTCATCTGTTGGCTAAACACCCTTATATACTTACACACCAATAGCATAAAAAGGGGTATACGTTTGATTATTCATTAATTGGGTAACCAAATAACAAGGGCCTTTTTCATTTACCTACTGCAAATTCCAGGAACGGCCATCATATTTACCTCTTCATAGAACCCCTTGATTTTAATTTTTGATTTCTGGGGCTTATTTATAGTGATATTATATATTTCTATTTCCACTGACCCATTTGTTTTCCACTTAATTGTTTGTTCATACAAACTATTCTGAACCCCAAAAAATAATCTTTCTGAACAAAATTTCAATAAATCACTAAGATGTGAAGGCCTTGGCCAATGGGTTTCATCAGAATAGACAGTATTGTCTGTATCTGGATAAATTACTGGGGTGGTGGCAAGGGTAGAGGGGCTGGTGGGGGTAATGCTTGTTGCAGCAAGGTGTTTTTGGTATTTATCATCTGGAAGCCAATTAGGGAGGGCAGTGCATACTGATAGTACTTGTCTGTAAGCCCCTCTCCTGGAAAAAATCCAAACCACCATTCAATCCCACATTTCCAAGCGTGGTCTTCACAATTCCCTCCCTGACAATTAACAATACTTCGTCTTTTCCACCAGGGCCAATTCTTAATTCTTTTGTAGTCAGGAATCCCTGGACTTTGGTGGTTTCAGCGGAGCGGGGGATCCTTCTTCTTTCTTGGAACAGCCGTGGTTTAGCATTATGCAGGGGAGAGGTTACTAGCACATCACCCTGTAATGGTTTGGTTCTTCTAGCAAAGTCCAAATGCATGGTAGGTCTGTCAGTGGACAAGGGAGAGGTTACTAGTACTTCACCTTGTCCTTTTCTCCTGCTGTCCGGAAGAAACAGCAGCAGCGGGAGGAGAGAGAGACCGATCATCAGTCTGAGAATTATCCTGATGTGGAGGGGTCCCCCTGCAGCAAGAAGCATGGGTCCAGGCAGTCCAGGCACCCCACAGCTGTGTTGGTAGTTAACAGAACTTGGTAAGGGTCTCTCCAGGGCGGGGCCAGGGCAGCCTTTCGCTGATGGACCTTTATATAAACCCAGTCTTCTGGTCCCAGCGAGTGGCAGGGTTGCTTAGGATTCTTGGGTAGTAGGTCTTATACACAGGTAAAAGAAGCAACACCATTCATTAGTGCCTGGGGATAAGTAAGCATTGTGTCATCCATTAAATGAATGTCCAGCTGAGCCAGGGCCAGTGGGGGTACAGCCGGTAGTTGCATCAGGTGTCCTATTAGAATCTTATGAGGGCCGAGTCCCGTCTTTCGATTGGAAGTGGCCCTCATAGTCATTAATGCTAATGGGAGGGTATTTGGTCACATTACATTTGTTTTAGCACAGATTTTGGCCAATTTATTTTTCAAAATCCCATTTTGATGTTTCACTGTCCCGGCAGTGGAGATTGTGTTGGATCTGTAAAGCTGCACGTAACTTGTTATAATTTGTCCAGTAAAATTAGGTCCACAATCACTGTTGCTACTCTCAGGTATGTCAAATTGTGGTACAAAATCCTTAAACCAAGT
Source organism: Trachemys scripta elegans (assembly GCF_013100865.1). Lineage (NCBI taxonomy): Eukaryota > Metazoa > Chordata > Testudines > Emydidae > Trachemys > Trachemys scripta. The sequence continues at coordinate 38,787,607 of NC_048311.1, forward strand.
TTTACAACAGTTTTGGCATCTGCCTTTTTACGGAAAAAGGCCTCAACCCAGTTGGAAAATACATGAACTGAAACTAACATATTCATAATTACAACATTTAAACATTTGAATACAATCAATCTGGATATTCACAAAGAGATTTGCAACCTGGGACAGCGGCTGGCTCAGGAAAGAGACAAGCTGGAAGAAGAAATGAAGTTGGAGCACTGATGCTATCATTCCTCCTTTTGCTCACATAGGCCATTCTGGGGGACCAGTGCATGTAAGGAAACCCCTGTACTTCCAAAGTAAACCATAATTAGGTACCGCTCCAAAGGCATCGCAAGAATCTGTATAAACAGTAACTGCTTGATCCTAAGCTGAAATGCAGGCTTGATCAAAGCTGTAAGCTCAGTAACCTGGGTTAAAACACAAAAGGAAAAGGCACATACAGCACAACCAGCAATCAATTTTACACTTAGGATTTCTCATGCCCAAGCCCTCCACAAATAAATGAGATCAGGATTCTGCAAAGGCATATAATGGGGAAGTTACACGTACTGATCTTAGAAATAATGGCTTTAAGGAGGTGATTACTGGTTAAATTTCTTCCTCAGCCTGTTTTGATAGAGAGTACTGCTGCACCTTGGGAAGGGGTCTTGCTGGGTTCAGGTGAACTTTATCTGGTTGGCAGGGGCGGCAGGTTATATGGGCTCATGGTGTCCGAGCATCAGGAATATTCAAGGCTGGGGGCTTGAATATCTGGAGCTGGGTTTCTCCCCTGGCCCTGCCTGGAGCAAGCCCCGGACCCCGCAGGCCACCCCCCGAGTGCTTCCCCCCACCCTGGAGCTTCCCTGCCTGAAAGAAAAGAGCCCGGTGACGGTGCCTCTCCCTTGCTTGCTTCTGCTTTGCCGCTGGCTGCCGCTGCTTCTGCCTAAGGGCTATCGCACAAGAGCAGCAGGAAAGGGAGGAGGCACACATATGTTTGGCAGCCCCGCTCCCCTCCCCCGACAACCACCTGGAGGAGACGCCAAGGGGACTTCCTGCCAGGAGAGGGACATCTGGAGTGGATCTCACTCAACTGAGAAGCTGCTGGGGCTTCGGTGAGTGTTTGATCCTGTGATCCACACACCCCCCCCGCAGCCCCCACTCCTGCCCAACGCTGGGCAAGGGGCAGCCCCATCCCCCCACCCCCAGTGAGGGGCAGCAGGCTGCAGCACGGGAGTAAGGAAGCCACATGTGATGGCAGTCCCCCCCGCAGCACCCACTCACCCACCACAGGGGAGATGGGTTTCCTAGACCTGAACAGTTGGGGCTTGGGTGAATTTTGTGACCCCTCCCAGCCACCTCCCTGCAGTCCCCACTCCTGCCCCACACTGGGCGAGGGGCAGCCCCATCCCCAGTGAGGCAATGGTGAGGGGCAAGAGCAGGCCACACATGCAGGGCCGGCGCTTCCACTAGGCGGTCGCCTAGGGCGGCAGGATTTGGGGGGCAGCATTTTGCCATCCTCGGCGGAAATGAGGTGGCGGGGGACTTTGGTGGAAATTCGGCGGCGGGGGGGTCCTTCCGCTTCGGGTCTTTGGCGGAAATTCGGCAGCGGGGGGCTCCTTCTGCTCCGGTCTTTGGTGGAAATTCAGCAGCGGGGGGTCCTTCCTCTCCGGGACCCGCAGCTGACATGCCCTGAAGACACAGAGCAGAAGGACCCCTGCCGCTGAATGCTCAGAGGAGGAGCGCTGCCGCCTAGGGGAGCAAAAACCCTGGCAGTCCTCCTGCACACGTGATGGCAACCCCCCACCGCCGCTACCCACCATAGGGGAGGTAAGTGGGCTTTCTGAACCTGAGAGAGGCCCTAGGAACATGTGCAGTGACCGTGGTGCAGAGTGAGTGTGCAGCGGGGGGAGGAAGAGGAGGAGTCCCTCCCCCAGAGCTTGCGGCTGCCAGTGTGTGTGTGTGGGGGGGGAAGTCCTCTCTGGCCCTAGCCCTGGGGCAGCCTGTCTGCACCCCAAGTTCCTTATCCCCAGCCCTGCCCCACCCCAGAGCCTGCACCCCCAGGACTCCAATCCTGAGCATCCTCCTGCACTGTGAACCCCTCATCCCAAGCCCCACCCCAGAGCCCTCACCTGAAGGGAAAAACACACAACTCAAAGTTGGTGGTCAGTTTGGAGTATCATTGTGTTTAGCACAATACTTGATTATTTTACACCCTTTGAAGTATATAACTAGTAGTATACAGGTGTTACAAAGTGGGAATGTTCTTAATGTTTTCTCTGAATACTGTGTGGGTGCCTCAGTTTCCCCTATGCAGTTCTTAAGGATCTAGATGGTGGGATAAGGGGGTGTGATTGTTGTAGAGCCCTAGAGGGCCAGTGTGATGCCGTCTGCACAGAGAATGGCTGAAACCCTGCCTCCGGTCAACTGATGGCCTGGGCCGCTCTTCTGCAAGGTGCCAACTGAAGGTGTTGGAGAACAAAGATATCAGGTGGCCTCCTAATGCCTGGAAAAGAGACAAAGGCCAGAGGATGGAGTGTTAGTGCCTGTGCGGACTTCCGGGAAGCGCATGGTGTGGAAGGGGATGCTGGGATGCTTTAGAACTACTCCATACAAAGCCAGTCAGGACTCGGGGGGAGCCTCCTCTCTCTGAGCAGACTGTCTCCAGAGCAAGAAGCTTCGACCTTCCTGGGTCTCACCACGGAGCATTCAGCATGCTCTTCCACACCGTGCGCTTTCCGCAGCGACTCTGCCCAGGCGGGTCCTGGGACAGCCAGAGGGCCCTGCACCCCAACTCTACAGTCAGACGTGACTCTCAGCCAGCCAGTAAAACAGAAGGTTTATTAGACGACAGGAACACGGTCTAAAACAGAGCTTGTAGGTACAGAAAACAGGACCCCTCAGTCAGGTCCATCTTAGGGGGGTGGGGAGCCCAGACCCAAGTTCTGGGCCTCTTCCCATTTCCCGAGCCAGCTCCAAACTGACACTCCCTCCTCTGGCCTTTGTCTCTCTTCTGGACAAGGAGATCACCTGATCTTTGTCCCCAACACCTTCAGTTGGCACCTTGCAGGGGAAACTGAGGCACCCACACAGTATTCAGAGAAAACATTAAGAACATTCCCACTTCGTCACAACAGGTGCAACAGAATATAATACTGTATATTGAAGCAGGCAAGTGCTGCTTCTGACTTTCCACTTTTAATTGACCCTTGTAATCTTGTGGTGCCGAGGCGTTGTAGCTTCATTTTATATCGGCTTACAGGGCGGGAGCGGGGGGGCACCACCAAAAATTATACAAACCTGCCGCCTATGCTGGTTGGGTGGACCCAATGTACCCAACCTGGTTGGCATGATCAGCCCACAAGGAGGGAGGGACCTTAGCCAGCTGTTCCTGTTGCAACGAGAAAGGGCTGGGGTCAGTCTGCTCCTTGGAGCATCCATGTACATTTTAATTTACATAGCAAGTCTCTTTCCAAAAGGTTAACCAGCAAACAAGGACCGAGGAGGAAAGCATGATGCTTAGACAAAGGACCAACAGAAACAGACAGTGGTGAAGAAATGGGGTGGGGAATAGGAGTATTGCCCACCCCTACTGCAGTTTAAATCTAAGCATATGGAATCTTTAGATGGAGCTGAGGGGGTTCCCCGAAGAGGCCTTAAAGGGAAGAGAGAGATCTGCTGGCCAGCAGGAATTTGGGAAGGAGCCAATTTCTCCTTGGCCTCTTTCAATTGTGTTTTAATTTTCTTCTGGGAGTCTTTGAGGCTCCTCACTTGAGATTCAGGCGCCGTTTCCCTGTTTCTTCAGACCAATTGAAATATGCAGCAAACTGACATTGGCCAGAAGCGCACCTCTGAGGTGCACAATCTTGTCAAGGTTGAAACTTTTCCTCTAAGAGAAACTGTAATTTTAAATCATTCCTATCCCTGGTATACCAATTCCATTTCCCCAGAAACTTGCAAGTAACAGGACTAGCATGTGCCTTTTGGAGAGACGACGCTCTCTTTGGACCCGCCGGCCCCCATTTTCCCAGCTTTCCCGGCGAGACAGGGATCACCTTGGACCCTCCAGCCCCCAGTATCCTAGGCTTTTCCTGGCAAGACGGGATCACCTCGGACTCTCTGACCCCCAGGACCTGAATCACTTTCACACGGGTCACTCAGACAGGGAAGGCTTATTTAGGGCATCCACACCTCGCCTACAGCCCCCTTTCAGCAAAGAGCGTTGGCTAGTCTCAGAGAGAATGGTGCCGCCTACTCTGTTGCTTCAGGTGAAGTGATCAGATCGCTCAGTGGCTTATCAGACCACCTTCAGGCAGGCACCAGAGACAAGGGAGGAAAGAGGGTGCAAAAAACAGACCATCCGAAGATGGGAACCAGACCTTCCAAAGACTGAGGATAGGGTCACACACTCCTGGACCCAGGCAGACCCCTCGCCGGTCAAGCCTTGCAGAGCGAGACTGCTTCAGTCAGGGCCCTCTCTTTTGGCCCTACTAGTTGTGTTCACTGGGCTTGCATTAGAGACATCTCTGGTCATGAGCTTGTGGGCTTTGCAGAGAGCTCTGGGCGTCTTCCTGTGACCCTCACTCACACACAGTGGCACACTCAAACAAAGTCCTAAACAGCCACCCACGTGGATCTTCCCGGGGAAACCAGAAGGGCGTCAGGCGTGTCTGGCAGCAAAAGGTCCGGATCCAGCATGCAACTCTCCCAAACCCATAGCTTACAGGCAATCCTCCACCAAAACCCAAACAGAGATTTAAAAGGTCTCTTACCTTTCAGATGGGCGCCCTGGGTTCAGTGGGGAACAGTCCACAGTCCTCTGGTCCAGTGGTATGCTGTGGATCCAAGTCACAGCACCAAGAATTGTTGTGGAAAAATTAACCACACTTTGTGTTTGGATCAGAACAGCCTGACACCCACTTTATTATAAGCATGCAGGGGATGACAGCCAAGCTGCCAACTCCCCCTCCCCCGAAAGGGAATACAGAAGCGTATATAGCTCAAAACCACAATCAATTACACACACACTTCCTTATTAGTATTTTCCTTATTAGGAATACAGCAAAAACAAGCTTTTCCTGTTATTCACAGTTTGTACTCTTGCAGTTACTAAGTTCCCTAACACTAGCAATCACAGGTATATTTCATAAGACTGGCTATTACAAACTGTTCTGCTTAAATTTTCCATTCTCTCTCTCCTCCTGCCCCTTGTACACATTTTTTTAAACCAAAGTTATCTTGGACAAAGGTTGGGCCTACTCAATTTTCTCCCTACAGTACCTTGGAGGAGTTTTAACCTAAGCTAGTAGAATATAAGCTTAGGGGGTCCTTCATGCGGCTCCCCACCTTCTGCACTCAAAGTGCCAAAGTGGGGAATTTTAGTCTTGACAAAGGGTTAAAGTGGAAATTCTCTATTCTGCATGTCTGTTCTATTACCGGTTTCAGAGTAGCAGCCGTGTTAGTCTGTATCCGCAAAAAGAACAGGAGTACTTGTGGCACCTTAGAGACTAACAAATTTATTAGAGCATAAGCTTTCGTGGACTACAGCCCACTTCTTCGGATGCATATAGAATGTAGAGAGGCAAAGTTTGTCTTGTAAATGGCTTGTTTAGTTTTTGTAAAGTCTATCCATGAGGAAGTATGTGTGGAAGGTTGGTTTCTTATGAGAGTATCCAGTTCTGAGAGCTCATTATTAATCTTTCCCTGTTTGCTGTATAGGATGCTGATCAGGTGGTTTCGCAGTTTCTTTGAGAGTGTGTGACACAGTCTCTCAGCATAGTCTGTGTGATATGTAGATTGTAATGGATTTTTTACCTTTAGTCCTTTTGGTATGATGTCCATCTGCTTGCATTTGGAAAGGAAGATGATGTCTGTCTGTATCTGTACGAGTTTTTTCATGAGGTTGATGGATTTCCACTCCATACGGCTAAATGCAGTGCCTTGCATAATGACAGGTTTCAGAGTAGCAGCCGTGTTAGTCTGTATCCACAAAAAGAACAGGAGTACTTGTGGCACCTTAGAGACTAACAAATTTATTAGACCATAAGCTTTCGTGGACTACAGCCCACTTCTTTGGATGCATATAGAATGGAACATATA
>NC_048311.1:38794063-38831244 GCF_013100865.1 Trachemys scripta elegans
GTGTGTATATATATCTCCTCAATATATGTTCCATTCTATATGCATCCAAAGAAGTGGGCTGTAGTCCACGAAAGCTTATGGTCTAATAAATTTGTTAGTCTCTAAGGTGCCACAAGTACTCCTGTTCTTTTTGTTCTATTACTGACATTTATCAGTCATATGTCGGCTCACTAGGTAAACAAAACATATAGACACAGATCAGTGAGCTTGGCACAAGCTGACCCGGGGCAAAATGACCAAAACAACCCCTTTGGAATGCATCGCACTGACATCTTGAGTGAATGATTGATGAGAGAATGAACGTGGGATGATGTCTGGTGGGTACTGTGATGGGTTTGGTCACAGAGACCCCCTTGGGACTATCACCTGATGCAGAAATTACCTCTGAGCCCATTTTCCCCGCCAGCCTGGGCCTCCTGAACCCTGTCCTTTTCAGCCAGGCACGCTAGCCTACTGCAACACAGATCCAGGGTCTCGGCCACACCCCCACAACTGCAGATCTAAACTGAAACCAGATCAGCAGGATTCCTGTCTCCAGCACTCAGACACCCAGCTCCCAATGGGGTCTAAACCCCAAATAAATCTGTTTTACTCTGTTTAAAACTTATACAGAGTAAAATGATATTCACCCCCTATATCACTAAAAGAGAGATTTGCACAACTGTTGCCCCCCCCACACACACACACACCAGTAACAATTACTACATTGGGTTTATTAATAAAGAAAAATGATTTTATTAAGTATAAAAAGTAGGATTTAAGTGATTTCAAGTAATAAGAGACAGAACAAAGTAAGTCACAAAACAAAATAAAACAAAACAAAAGACGCAAGACTAAACTTAATACACTAAATAATCAGTTATAAATGATAACTTTGCACCCAAGCTGTTATTTCACATAAAACCCTTCGCAGGTCAGTTACCTTTTCTGACCTGGGTCCAGCCTGTGTTCTCCCACCCCACCAATTACAGTTTTTTTGTTTCCAGGTGCTTTCAGGTATTTCTGTGGGGTGGGGAGGCCGTCTCTTAAGCCAGCTGAAGACTCTCATTGTTTGCTTCCCCCACTTCATATAGAACTTCCCTAAGGCAGGAAACCTTTGTTTGCAATCCCACCCCACTCCACTCTGGAAAAGTCCCAGCTTCAAGATGGATTACAGTACCAGGTGACAATGTTATGCTTATAAAATGCACATGGGATCTTTTTCAGGGGAAAAGGCAATATGCTACATTTATTGAAAATACAGCATACAAAATTAGCAGATTCATTCACACATACACACACACAGGTCCCACAGATGGTCGTATAGTTACCAGTCTGTTGTAGCTCGAGTCAATCTAATGGCCAGTTAGATTGAGCATGAATGAGGAGCTGGGCTCTGTCAGTCGCGATCCGATGCTCTGAGTCCTTGCAGGACTGAACCCAGAGTTCCATGGAGAAACACCGCATCTTTAGACTTGTAAATTCCCATTCGAGACTACTACAATTACTATCTTCTAGGGTTGTCAAGTAATCAAAAAAATTAATTGTGATTAATCGTGCTGTTAAACAATAATAGAATACCTTTTATTTAAATATTTTGGATATTTTATACATTTTGAAATATATTGATTTCAACTGCAACACAGAGTCTTGTGGCACCTTTCAGATTAACAGAAGTATTGGAGCATAAGCTTTCGTGGGTGAATCCACACTTCTTCAGACGCAAGACGTGCCAGAAGACTCTTTGTTGCTTTTTACAGATCCAGACTAACACAGCTATCCCTCTGATACTTAACTGCAACACAGAATACAAAGTATACAGTGAGAACTTTATATTGTTATTACAAATACTTGCACTGTAAAAAACAAAAGAAATAGTATTTTTCAATTCACCTACTGCAAGTACTGTAGTGCAATCTCTTTATCATGAAAATTGACCTTACAAATGTAGAATTATGTAGAAAAATATCTGCACTCAATAATAAAACAATGTAAAACTTTAGAGCCTACAACTCCACTCAGTTCTACTTCTTGTACAGCCAATCACTCAGAAAAACAAGTTTGGTTTCAGTTTGCAGGAGATAATGCTGCCCACTTCTTGTTTACAATGTCACCTGAATGTGAGAACAGGTGTTCTCATGGCACTGTTGCAGCCAGCGTCACAAGATATTTATGTGCCAGAAGAGCTAAAGAGTCATGTGTCCCTTCCTGTTTCAACCACCATTCCAGAGGACATGCATCTTTGATAATGACGGGTTCTAATCGATAACAAACCAAAGCAGAGTGGATCGATGTGTGTTCATTTCCATCAACTGAGTCAGATGCCACCAGCAGAAGGTTGATTTTCTTTTTTTGTGGTTCAACTTCTGTAGTATCTGCATTGCAGTGTTGGTCTCTTAAGACTTCTCAAAGCATGCTCCACACCTTGTCCCTCTCAGATTTTGGAAGGCACTTCAGATTCTTAAACCTTGGGCTGAGTGCTGTAGCTATCTTTAGAAATCTCACATTGTTATTTTCTTTGCGTTTTGTCAAATCTGCAGTGAAAGTGTCCTTAAAATGAACATGTGCTAGGTCATTATCCGTGACGTCTATATTATGAAATATTTGGCAGAATGTGTGTAAAACAGAACAGGGGACGTACAATTCTCCTCCAAGGAGTTCACTCACAAATATAATTTAATGCATTTTTTTTAAAATGAGCATCATCAGCATGGAAGCATGTCCACTGGAATGGTGGCTGAAGCATGAAAGGACATATGCATGTTTAGCATATCTTGCACATAAATACCTTGCATTGCCAGCTACAAACGTGCCATGCAAACACCTTCTCACACTTTCCGGTGACATCGTAAATTAGAAACAGGCAGCATTATCTCCAGTAAATGTAAACAAACTTGTTTCTCTTAGTAATAGGCAGAATAGCACTGAGTGGATTCCTAGGCTCTAAAGATTTTAATTGCTTTATTTTTGAGTGCATTTAGATAACAAAAAATCTATGTTTCTAAGGGTATGTCTACACTACGAGAGTAGTTCGATTGTACTTAAATCGAATATGTGGAATCGATATTACAAAGTCGAACGTGTGTATCCACACAAAGGACAGTAATTCGACTTTGTGAGTCCACACTAATGGGGCAAGCGTCGACATTGGAAGCAGTGCACTGTGGGCAGCTATCCCACAGTTCCCGCAGTCCCCGCTGCCCATTGGAATTCTGGGTCGAGCCCCCAGTGCCTGCTGGGGAAAAAAATGTGTTGAGGCTGGTTTTGGGTAACTGTCATCATCCAACCATCACTCCTGCCCTCCCTCCCTGAAAGCGCCGGTGGGCAATCAGTTCGCTCACTTTTCTGGTGAGTGACAGCGCGGACGCCACAGCAGTGCGAGCATGGAGCCTGCTGCGACCATCGCTGCAGTTATGGCCGTTGTCAACACCTCGCACCTTATCATCCACCTTTTCCAGAGGCAGATGCTGAGAAATTGGGCGAGGAGGCTACAGCAGCGTGGTGAAGACATGAAGTCTGATAGTGGCACAGACCTCTCACAAAGCATGGGACCCCACGCCGTGAACATTATGGTGGCAATGGGTCATGTTGATGCTGTGGAACGGCTATTCTGGGCCCAGGAAAGAAGCACGGACTGGTGGGACCGCATAGTGCTGCAGGTCTGGGATGAATCACAGTGGCTGAGAAACTTTTGTATGCGGAAGGGAACTTTCCTGGAACTTTGTGAGTTGCTGTCCCCTACCCTGAAGCGCAAGGACACCCAGATGAGAGCAGCCCTGACTGTCCAGAAGCAAGTGGTCATAGCACTCTGGAAGCTTGCAATGCCAGACAGCTACGTCAGTCGCAAATCACTTTGGCATTGGGAAATTTACCGTGGGGGTTGCTGTGATGCAAGTAGCCAACGCAATCATTGAGCTACTGCTGTCAAAGGTAGTGACCCTTGGAAACATCCAGGTCATCAAAGATGGCTTCGCCATGATGAGATTCCCAAACTGCGGTGGGGCCATAGATGGAACTCACATCCCTATCCTGGGACCGGACCACCAGGCCAGCCAGTACATTAACCGAAAGGGCTACTTTTCAATGGTGCTGCAAGCACTGGTGGACCATAGGGGACATTTTACAAACATCAACGTAGGATGGCCGGGCTAGGTTCATGACACTCGTGTTTTCAGGAACTCTGGTCTGTTTAGACGGCTGCAGGAAGGTATTTACTTCCCGGACCAGAAAATAACTGTTGGGGATGTGGAAATCCCTATAGTGATCCTCGGGGACCCAGCCTACCTGCTAATGCCCTGGCTCATGAAGCCCTATACAGGCGCCCTGGACAGTGAAAAAGAACTCTTCAACTACCAGCTGAGCAAGTGCAGAATGGTGGTGGAGTGTGCTTTTGGCCGTCTCAAGGGGAGATGGAGAAGCTTACTGACTCGCTGTGATCTCAGCGAAACCAATATCCCCATTGTTATAGCAGCTTGCTGTGTGCTCCACAATCTCTGTGAGAGCAAGGGGGAGACCTTTATGGCGGGGTGGGAGATTCAGGTGAATAGCCTGGCTGCTGATTACACCCAGCCAGACAGCTGGGTGATTAGAAGAGCCCAGCGGGACGCGCTGTGCATCCGGGAGGCTTTGAAAGCTAGGTTCCTCAGTGAGCAGGGTAACCTGTGACTATTAAGTTTGTTTAAAGAGAAGCTGAACCTGCCTCCGTTCCTTTACCCACTTACTGTTGACTATCCTCTTCAGCTCCATACCCCATCCCCCCGTTCCAACACACATTTAAAAATAAAAGAAATGGAACTTTGTTTATGAACATCGTTTTCTTTATTACGGATTTTGCGGTAAAGTGTTGAAACTGGGACGCAGACTGTGGTGGGGAGCGGGCGTAATGATGGAAAGAACACTTCTAAACTTGAGGAATGACAGGCTCCTGCTCCTAGAGTGGTCCGCAGTGGTGGACTGGTTGTTTCAATGGAGCCTGCCACCCCTCCTTTTCGGGACTCTGTGTGGGGGGGCTATGTGACTTTGTGGCGGGGGAGGACGGTTACAGATCCCCTGCTGCGTGGCTCTCTGATCCAAGCTAAGGACCGCTGCATAAGATCTCTATCCGCCCTCCCCCGCCACAAAGTCACATGCCCCCCCCACAAACACAGAACATGAAAACCACCTCCCAGACTGACCAGGGTGCCTAGTAACTGCAATGTGTGTGTGACCTTCTGCTGAACCTGCCCCCATGTCTGTACCCTGGAAAAGGTGACTGTCCTCTCCAATTACCAACCCCCTTCCCCGCTTCAAACACACTCTCCCCTAAAAGAACATGATGGAAACAGTAATTAACAGAAACATATCTTTTATTAGCAACTACACAGTTAGGGGATGAAACAGGGACGGGGGCTTGAGTGAGGCAGGAAGGAAAGGACTTATCAAATTTTTGGGAATGAGAGCCTTCTGGTACTTAAGCAGTCTGCAGGGGTGGAGTGAGAGTTTTCACGGCCCCTGCCGCCCCTCCTTCTTGGGACTTTGGGTGAGGGGGGTATGGGAGTTTGTGGCGGGGGAGGGCAGTTAGAGATAGACTGCAGTGGGGCTCTGTCCTCCTGCCTCCTGTCCTGCAGAACATCCACAAGGGGCCGGTGCGTGTCCGTTTGCTCCCTCATTAGTCCAAGCAGTGTTTGAGTCACCTGCTGGTCTTCCTGCCACCACCTATCCTCCCGTTCGCTGTGTGCTCGCTGGTATTGCGACATGTTCTCCCTCCACTGGGTCTACTGGACTGCATCGGCTCGGGAGCAGCCCATAAGTTCTGAGAACATGTCGTCCTGTGTCCTTTTCTTTCTCCGCCTAATCTGCCCCAGCCTCTGAGAGGGGAATGCCAGGGTATTTCGGGAGACATTCGCAGCTGTGGGATGGGAAAAAGGGAGTGAATTGCTCATAAAGATAATTTTTTGTGAACATTGAACATAGTCTTTCTCTGTGAACAAGACCATGCAACAGCACCTATCACATGCGCACTCAGGACAAGGTCAAATTTTCGGCCTTCGCATTCAGTGCCTGGGGTCTTGCAGTGGAGATCAGACAAGCGGGGCAGGACAGCGGAATTCGGGTAGCAGGCTGACATGGCAAGTCGTAGACTTTTGGCTGCTTAAAACTTAAATTATAGCAGTGCCCTCCTTTCACATTCAAAGCAATGCTCCTATCGTTGGCCAGTTCCATGCTGCTGGCAATCCAGCAAGCATGAACTCTGCCCCTGTCCCCCCCCCGCTCGTGGCTGTCCCCGGGAAAGATCCCTGTATGCTGCCCCTCTCCCGCCTCCACCGCGTGGCTGTAAACTGCCAGTGACAGTTCTGTAAAGGAACAGGCAAGCAGTCCCGATAGTAACATTCCCCTAATTCAAAGCAGGTCACCGTGAGCGACATCACTCTGCTGATGATTTCTGAGACCGAGAAAGAACCCATGCTGCGTGAAAGCCAGCAAAAACCAGAGCCATATGCCGCCATGCTTTGCAAGGCAATGATCCCAGATTACTTGATGATAGCCTGCCGAGGAAAAGTTTCCTACCATGGAGGACACAATAAGGCCGCTCTCCCCAGGAACCTCATGCAAAGGCTTTCCAATTACCTCCAGGAGAGCTTCATGGAGATGTCCCATGAGGATTTCAGCTCTATCCCCTGACATATAGATCTTCTTTTCCAGTAGCTGCACTGGCAAGGACTAAAAAGTAGAGCGCCTAGGGCAAACTAATCATGATAAACCTGACATTGTTAGATTCTTTTGCAGTAGTTGCACTGCCAAGGACTAAAACGTTAAGCGCCTAGGGCAAACTAATCATGAAAAACCCATTGTTAATATTCCTGTTCTGTTCAAAATAAATGTTTACATGTTTAAAACACTTACTGACTGATCCTTCCCCTGATTCATGGTCTGGGTTAACGCCTGGGGACGGATCTCTGTGAGGGTGATGAAGAGTTCCTGGCTGTCTGGGAAATCAGCGTTGTAAGCGCTGTCGACTGCCTCGTCCTCCTCCTCACCTTCCTCATCTTCCCCATCCGCTAATATCTCCAAGGAAGCGGCCGTCGACAATATCCCATCCTCAGAGTCCACGGTCAGTGGTGGGGTAGTGGTGGCAGCCGCACCTAGAATGGAATGCAGTGCCTCGTAGAAACGGCATGTCTGGGGCTGGGATCCGGAGCGTCCGTTTGACTCTTTGGTCTTCTGGTATGCTTGTCTCAGCTCCTTGATTTTCACACGGCACTGCGTTGCATCCCGGCTGTATCCTCTCTCTGTCATGGCTTTTGAGATCTTCTCATAGATCTTTGCATTCCGTCTTTTCGATCGCAGCTCTGAAAGCACAGACTCATCGCCCCACACAGCAATCAGATCCAAGACTTCCCGATCAGTCCATGCTGGGGCCCTCTTTCTATTCTGAGATTGCATGGTCACCTCTGCTGGAGAACTCCTCATCGGTGCCAGTGCTGCTGAGCTCACCACGATGTCCAAACAGGAAATGAGAATCAAACTGGCCAGACAGGAAAAGGAATTCAAATTTTCCCGGGGCTTTTCCTGTGTGTCTGGTCAGAGCATCCGAGCTCCGACTGCTGTCCAGAGTGTCAACAGAGTGGTGCACTGTGGGATAACTCCCAGAGCTATTAGCGTCAATTTCCATCCACACCTACCCAAATTCGACATGGCCATGTCGAATTTAGCGTTACTCCCCTCGTCGGGGAGGAGTACAGAAATCGAATTTAAGAGACCTCTATGTTGAACTAAATAGCTTCTTTGTGTGGACGAGTGCAGGGTTAATTCGATTTAACGCTGCTAAATTCAACATAACCTCCTAGTGTAGACCAGGCCTTAGTTACACTTTCATGATAAATGGATTGCATTACAGTACTTGTATGATGTGAACTGAAAAATACTATTTTTGGTTTTCATGTTTACAGTACAAATATTTGTAATAAAATAATATAAAGTGAGTGCTGTATACTTTCTATTCTTTGTTTGGATAGAAATCAATATATATATGAAAACGTAGAAAAACATCCAAAAATATTTAACAATTTTCAATTGGTATTCTATTACTTAACAATGTGATCCATCGAGATTAATTTTTCTAACCACAATTAATTTTTTTGAGTTAATCATGCGACTTAACTACAATTAATCAACAGCACTACTATCTTCTTCCAAATTCTTAACAATACCAGGTTACATGTGAAAGTTCTGGTCTATATTACTTGGAATGGCCCCAAATACTATTTACACACTTTTATAATTTGTCTCTAAAGGTTGAATGTGGGTCAATTAGCCTTCAAGCTTCTTAACTCTTTCAGGCCAGCTGTCACAGAAGTTTAGATCGTGTGAATTCTCCAATGTTTAATGATGTGTGATCTCTGTGTACAACTTTTGTCACAGTCCAGTACTTATGGAGTCTTGCTCTTGTGTGCATTCTCTGATGTAAAAGAAGGATTGATCAGTTTCTGAAATGTTTCCCATAGTCTAAGCACTTATGGGGTCTCTTTCCAATGTGGATTGCTGGATGTTTAACAATGTTTGACCTCTGTATAAAACTCTTTCCACAGGCTAAGTAGTTATGGGGTCTCTCCCCAGGCAGATTCTCTGATGTAAAACAAGGGCTGGCATCTATTTGAAATGTTTTCCCATAGTCTAAACACTATGTGTGTTTTGCCTTATGTTTAGAAGGGCTGATCTGTTTCTGAAAACTTTCCCAGAGTCCAAGCACTTATGGTCTTCCCCTTGTATGGATTGCCTGATGTTTAACAAGGGTTGAACTCTGTATGAAACTTTTTCCACAGTCAGAGCATTGATGGGGTCTCTCTCCTGTGTGGACTACTTGATGTCTAATAAGGGCTGACTGCCATATGAAACTTTTCCCACAGTCTAAGCACTTATTGTGTCGCTCTCCTGTGTGGATTGCCTGATGATTAAGAAGGGTTGATCTCCTTATGAAACACTTTCCACAGCCTAAGCACTTGTGGGGTCTCTCTCCTGTGTGGCTTATCTGATGTGTAGTCAGTGCTGACTTCCAATTCAAACAGTTGCTGCCCTCAAAGCATTGATAGGGTTTCTGTCCCGTGTGGCTTCTCCCATGGTTATTAAGATCCCAGTGGTTATTGAAGCGTTTCCCACAGTCCGAGCATTGAAGTGATTTATCTCCAGTATGAATTGTCTGAGGCGAAACAAACTGTGGTCCCATAACTGAGGCATTCATCACATTTCTCTTCCTTGGGGGTTGTCTACTGGGCTGTGGGATCCCTGTATCCTTCCCCAAGTATAATAGATTCATACATTTGCTCTCTTGAGTGGTTTCCCAACAGCCTCTGTGACATGTACCAATTTCCACAGGCTTGTCTCTGTTCCAAGAACTGGGAAAAATTCCCTGCAGCTCTTGCCACAAAGGTCCCCTGTGGTTCCCCAAGCCCAGGAACTTCCTGTTGTTGTTTACCCTCCTTCTCACTCACTGTCTTGTCACCTGCTGGGAGAGAGACAATTCAGACAGGCGTCATTGTGCCTGGGAGAAAGAAAGAGGAATAGCACCGAGGGAAAACCCAACATACTAAAGCTGCACAGACAGAGCAATTGGATTCTGCCTCCACTTCCCACCCAAAAATTCACAGGGAAGGAAACTGCTGATTGCAGCCCTGGCCTGGGTGAGATGAGATGAGCAAGAACCGAGGGCACTTACTGATAACACATTTTTGGCATTCTCCACTTTTTCCTTCATTTCCCAGATGGTTTCTGTGTCAGTCCTCAGCTGTGTGGGCACCTCCCAGGATCTCTCTTTCCTCACAGGCCTGGAGATTGGGCACCCACGGCTCTTCCCCTCATTCCAGACAGGTGATGTGGTCAGGTTTGGGAATGGGGAATTTTGTGCAGGGAGTGAAATCAGACCAGATCAGAGTATGTGGAGGATTGAGAGAGCATCTGTCAGGAAGGACATTCCATGGGTGGTATCTGTCTCTTTGCTGTGTTGGGAGAACATGGAATCCAAGAGGATGGGAACATGGTCACTGAGCCCCCTTGGGGGAGGCAGACATCTGGGGAGGTGAGGGGAATTGTGACACCCCCACTAGGAATTCCTAGGATCTGTGCTCTCTGAGGACCGTGCTGACGCACACCCAGCTATGGAATTAGACCCTTGACTATTTCTAAACTTCCGGAGCCCAGTGCCCTCTGCATGGCTGGAGCTGTTACCAAGGAGGGAGGTGAAGAGGGATTCTGTGTGTGAATGAGAAACAACACAGACAGGACAATACACGGCTTCTCCACTTGGAAAGCTAGCAGGGGGTCAGGTGGGGATCATTTAGTATATCCCATAGGTTTTGACACCCTGGTCTCACTAGAGTGTACAGAGATGCAAGTCTCTCTCACATGGGAGTTGTGCATTACATAGCTCATTCCCCTCCAATCTAACTGACCAGGGAAGAACCTGACCAGAGTCAGACATTCAGACACCACAGCTTCTAATAACTGATGGGATGGGAATCCCTTACCCAGCGAGGTCACAGTCTCGTAGTTCTCCTGCATGATGTCCCTGTAGAGGGCTCTCTGAGCAGGGTCCAGCAGAGCCCCCTGCCCCTGGGTGAAATACACAGCCACCTCCTCGAAGGTCACCAGACCCTAAAACAACAAAGTTTTCAGAGTGGAAGCTGTGTTAGTCTGTAGCAGCAAAAAGAACGAGGTGTACTTGTGGCACCTTAGAAACTAACAAATTTATTTGAGCACAAGCTTTTGTGGGCTAAATCCCGCTTCATCAGATGCATGCAGTGGAAAATACAGAAGGAAGATTAGATAGATAGATAGATAGATAGATAGATTAGATAGATAGACTGTGACAAAGCTCTGTCCTTGACTCCATTGGTCCTCCGTTTCCTGGCAGATTTTGCTAGCCTCAGAGGCTCACCGTGACTCTCCACGTAGCCCTTCTCTCTCTAGAGACATGAGTCACAGCTTACTCAGCCATTTTCATTATAAGCCAACAAGGAAGTTGAGGAGAAGCAACCCTTCTATAGCTCCTAACACTCATACCTCACTGACTAACTGGGAGGCTTTTAACTAGTTCCAGAGAGCCCTTGATTGGCTTCAGGTGTCCCAATCAATCTAGCTATCTCCACTGACTTCTAGAAGGATCTTAATTGGCCCCAGGTGTCTTGATTAACCTGGAGCAACTGCCATTTGGTTACCATGGTACCAGGGATTTGTTTAGCCTGGGTTAACATACCTGTTCCTCTCTACTTTACTGTAGCCATCTGGCCTTGCCCCCTCACAATACAGAGAACATGAAAAAATGGGGGTTGCCGTACCAATTCTAATGAGACTAATCAATTAAGGTGTGCTATTATCAGCAGGAGAAAAAAATCTTTTGTAGTGATAATGAGGATGGCCCATTTCAAACAGTTGACAAGAAGGTGTGAGTAACAGTAGCGGGAAACTTAGCGTCGGGAAATAGATTACAGTTTGTGTAATGACCCAGCCACTCCCAGTCTTTATTCAAGCCTAATTTAAAGGTTTCCAGTTTCCAAATTAATTCCAGTTTTGCAGTGTCTCATTGGAGTCTGTTTTTGAAGTTTTTTGTTGAATAATGGCGACTTTTAGGTCTGTAATTGAATGTCCAGGGAGGTTGAAGTGTTCTCCGACTGTTTTTTGAATGTTATAATGCTTCACGTCTGATTTGTGTCCATTTCTTCCTTTGCTAGGAGACTGTCCAGTTTGGCCAATCTACATGGCAGAGGGGCATTGCTGGCACATGATGGCATATATCACATTGGTAGATGTGCAGTTGAATGAGTCTCTGATAGTGTGGCTGATGTGATTAGGTCTTATGATGGTGTCCCTTGAATAGATATGTGGACAGAGTTGGCAACCGGCTTTGTTGCAAGGATAGGTTCCTGGGTTAGTGTTTTTGTTGTCTGGTTTCTGGTGAGTATTTGCTTCAGGTTGGGGGGCTGTTTGTAAGTGAGGACTGGCCTGTCTCCCAAGATCTGTGAGAGTGAGGGATCATTTTTCAGGATAGGTTGTAGATCCTTGATGATGCGCTGGAGAGGTTTTAGTTGGTGGCTGAAGGTGACGGTTAGTGGCATTCTGTTACTTTCTTTGTTGGGCCTGTCCTGTAGTAGGTGACTTCTGAGTACCCTTCTGTCTCTGTTAGTCTGTTTCTTCATTTCAGCAGGTGGGTGTTGTAGTTGTAAGAACGCTTGATAGAGATCTTGTAAGTGTTTGTCTGAGGGGTTGGAGCAAATGCAGTTCTATCTTAGAGCTTGGCTGTAGACAATGGATTGTGTGGTGTGGTCTGGATGAAAGCTGGAGGCATGTAGGTAAGTATAGCAATCAGTAGGTTTCCAGTATCGGGTGGTGTTTATGTGACCATCGCTTATTAGCACTGTAGTGTCCAGGAAGTGGATCTCTTGTGTGGACTGGTCCAAGCTGAGGTTGATGGTGGGATAGAAATTGTTGAAATCATGGTGGAATTCTTCAAGGGCATCTTTTCCATGGGTCCAGATGATAAAGATGTCATCAATGTAGCTCAAGCAGACAAAAACTGAGGCAGCGTTGTTCTAAGTCAGCCATAAAAATGTTGGCATACTGTGGGGCCATTCGGGTACCCTTGGCAGTGCCGCTGACTTGAAGGTATACATTGTCCCCAAATGTGAAATAGTTGCGCGTGAGGACAAAGTCACAAAATTGAGCCACCAGCTTTGCCGTGACATTATCGGGGATCCTGTTCATGACAGCTTGTAGTTCATCTTTGTGTGGAGTGTTGGGGTAGAGAACTTCTACATCCATAATGGCCAGAATGGTGTTTTCTGGGAGATCACCAATGGATTGTAGTTTCTTCAGAAGTCAGTGGTGTCTCGAAGACAGCTGGGAGTGCTAGTAAAGTAGGGCCTGAGGAGAGAGTCTACATAGCCAGACAATCCTGCTGTCAGGGTGCCAATGCCTGAGACGATGGGGCGTCCAGGATTTCCAGGTTTATGGATCTTGGGTAGCAGATAGAATACCCCTAGTCGGAGTTGTAGGGATCTCTGTAAAGATTTGTTCATGTGCCTTTTCAGGGAGTTTCTTGAGCAGATGGTGTAGTTCCTTTTGGTACGTCTCAGTGGGATCGGAGGATAGTGGCCTCTAGAAAGTGGTGTTGGAGAGTTGCTTGGCAGCCTCCTGTTCATAATCCAACCTATTCATGATGACTGCAGCACCTCCTTTGTCAGCCCCTTTGATTAGAATGTCAGGCTTGTTTCTGAGGCCGTGGAAGGCGTTGCGTTCTGTGCGGCTGAGGTTATGGGGCAAGTGATGCTGTTTGTTCACAATCTGAGCCTGTGCAAGTCTGTGGAAGCACTCTGTGTAGAAGTCCACTCTGTCATTTCGACCATCAGGAGGAGTCCACGCAGAATTCTTCTTCTCGTATTGTTGATAGGAGGGTTCCTTTGGGTCAGTGCGCTGTTCAATGGTGTGTTGAAAATATTCCTTGAGTCGGAGACGACAAAAGTAGGCTTCCAGATCACCACAGAATTGTATCATGTGCGGGCGGGTGGTGGGGCAGAAAGAGAGTCCCCGAGATAGGACAGACTCTTCTGCCGGGTTAAGGGTGTGGATGGATAGATTAACAATATTGCTGGGTGAGTTAAGGGTACCCTTGTTGAAGCCCCCTGTGGCATGTAGGAGTTTAGATCGTTTACTGCCCTTAATAAGCATCAGAAAATAAACACACGAGAGAGAACCCATAAGTGTTTGGACTGTGGGAAAGGTTTCACAGAGAGATCAGCACTTCTTACACATCAGACACTTCACACAGGAGAGGGTCCTCATAAGTTCTTGGACTGTGGGAAAGGTTTCATACTAAGCTCACAACTTATTAGACATCAGAGAATCCACACAAGAGCCAGACCTTATATATGCTTGGAATGTGGGGAAAATTGTAACTGTAGCTCAAAACTCACTCAACATGAGAAAACCCACATGTGAGAAAGACACTATAAATGTTTTGAAAGTAGGAAAAGTTTAATTGGAGCTCTCGTCTTATTGCACACCTCACATTCCTTCTTAAGACAAACCTCAGAATTGCCTCGACTGTCGGAAATGTTTCCTGTAGAAGTCAGCCGTTATAACACATCAAAGGATCCACACAGGAGAGAGACCTCATCAGTGCTTGGACTGTGGGGAAAGCTTCATTCAGCGATCACCCCTCATTAAAAGTCAGAGAATCCACAGAGGTATGAGAGAGCCTAGGAATAGCCGGACTGCAGGAAAAGATTCAATTTGACTTCACACCTCAGTGACCCACACAGCAGAGAGGCCTTGAATGCGGGGGAAGCATTAGGTGCTCCTGGAGTATCAAGCATCTTGAAATCTGTACAGGGAAGAAACCGCTGAGATGTTCTCAGTGCGGAAAACGCTCCAACTGGAGCTAACACCATGTTGGACATCCGAGACTCCCCCACACAGCAGGGAAATTCTCTCAGGGCCCTGATTAGGCCATAGGAACAACCCCATTTCCTCGTTCCCACACACGTCAGGGGCTTTTGGCTCCCAAGCATCCAGCTGCCCATGACTGGGGTGAGGATCCAGCAGCAGCCAAGCATCAGCTGGTCAGTGACCCACTGGCTCTGCCTGGTCTAAGCAAACCCCAGGCAGAGGAGGAGACGCCCCGATCAGCCCCTCCTCCCTGCTGCAGCCCTGGCTGCTGAGCTGATGGGCCACAGGTCGGGGAAGGGAGAGAAAGAAACTCCACCAGCCACTCCCTCTCCCTGGCTGAAGTTCCCCCCTCTCCCTTCCCCTGCCAGCCAGGATCCCCCTGCCATGGAGATGAGGAGAAGGACACTTGGGCCAGACCCCACCTTCACTCTAGACACCTGTCCCCAACCCCCATCTTCCACCAGCCCCTGAGCTGGGCTTCCCCACTGACTTGAGCTGTTCCCTTTTGGGCAAGTGTCCCTGGGGGCTGGTAACTCCTCCCCTCCCCAAATCCCCCAGGGTGCTGGGCTCTGGGGGAATGAAATGTTAAGGGATCAGGACTTCGGGTTCTGAAGATGTCTCTGGGGATTGAATGGCTGGGGCTGGTGCAGCTTGATATCAGGGGGAACTGGGTGCGGGGGTATCGCGTGTTTGGGGATCATAGGATAAGCGCATTCAGACAGCACCACTGAGAGGCACTGATTCCCACAGGACCTTTTATCAGAGGCCTGGAGATCCCACCTCTGCCTCCGCAGCATCAGCCTCTGAAGTTCTGGCTAGGCTAGGAGGTGCGGTCGGGATTAGTCAGCAGATCTCTGTGACCCTCCACCAGATTTCCTAGTGTAAACTCACTCTGAGCATCTTCTGTGCTGTGACCAGTGTTGCCTCATTTTTTACATCCATGTGTGGAATGAATTTGGTTCTATGCACCAGTATGTGACACATCATCTCCATACTAGTTCATATGGGGGTGGGGCCAAGAGGTTGGGAGAGTGTGGGGGGGCTCCGGGCTGTGACAGAGGGATGGTGTGCAGAGGGGTGAGGGCTCTGGCCAGGTGTGCAGACTGTGGGATGGGGATGTGGATGAGGAGTTTGGGGTGCAGACTGCGGTGGGGAGAGGACTCCCCCCAGCCCTCTCTCACCACAGCTGCTTGGGACTGGGTGAGAGGCACCTCTCCCCAGCCGTGGCAGCTCCTGTGGCTGAGGTGAGGGAGGAGTTCCTCTCCCCAGCAGCTCCAGTGGACCTGGACCAAGCCTGGGGAGGGGCTCCTCTCCTTGCCTTCCTTCACGGCCCTCGATAGCCAGCTGGTCACGCTCCCCCTGTCCCACCGTGTCCTGCGTTGGCATGACAGAGAGTTGCCCCACTCACCCCACACTGATCCCTCTTGTGATCACCTCTGCACCCCATGTTCACCACTTGTGTAGGGTTATGATATTTTGTGTGCAAAGTGTGCCTGGTGAGGGATCATTGGAAAACTCATGATCTGCTGAATATTGTGCCGTTGAAATGCGTGTAACACCAGTGCATGTAGAATGGTGAGATTTTAATGTATGTTTGTTGCTAGGCTGACCATATTCCAGGTGCCCCAAAAGAGGACACTGATGGGGGGTGGGAGCTGATGGGGGGTGGGAACTGATGGGGGTTGTAGAGTTAGAGGTGCTGGAGGGGGTGCGGTGGGGATACTCATGAGGTGAGGGCAGTGTTGGCAGCTGTCACAGTGGCAGAGTGCTGGCAACAGCTGTCAGTCAGCGCCGACCTGCGGGACACTCCCCCAGGACTGGGAGTCTGGGCCTGGGTGGGTGGGATCTCGCAGCAATCAATCAGCTGTGGATGCAGGGCAATTGGCTAGTTGGGAAGGTGAATAATCAGGGATGTTTCTGAGTTTCAGCACTTGTGCTCTGCAAACACCCCCGGACATTTGTTGTTATGGCAAAACCCGTCAGCAGGCTCAAACAAGAGGATCTGTCCATAAGGACCCAGACATATGTCAAAGTTTTTGTTACTGAAATATGTCATAGTTCAAGGGATTGTCCCACTCAAAGTCCTGAGAGATGACAAAGGACCGACTGTGGGTGTTAGAAAACCCTTATCTGGCCGTCCATCACCAACAGGAAGAAAGGGGTAAACAAAGAAATTTATAATTCACCTGAAGGATGCTTTGGAGCTCACACACACCAGGAAGTTGCCTGACCCCATGACTGTTGGCCCCTTACTGAAACTTAGTGCACAGGGGAGGGGTTGGTTGGCTTCTCCCAGTACCAAAAGACAGGAAGATCCAATGAGAAAAGAAAACCCTGAGGCAGGCAGGCCAATGAAGGAGTCAGGTGCCAGTTCCCTGTGTGAGCTGGAGCTGCCTGCCAAAGAAGGGCAGAGCTAAGGGAAGAGGAGCAGCCAGAGCTGGGTTGGAGGCAGAGGAGTAGAAGCACTGATGCAGAGGGAAGCTGTGGCTGGAGCAGTCTGGAGCTGGGTGTGGTGAGCAGCTGGGGAGAGCGAGGGGGGGGGATCCTGGGCAGCGTGGGATGACATCATGTTTTCCTTTCTCCTTTCCCATTTTTTCCTGAATTTTTTTTTATTACTTGCTGTTTAATAAATCGTATTTGTTCTGAACTTTACGCAATGCTGAATAGCGGCATCGGGGATGCGTCTGGAGTGAAAAGAGCACCCCAGAGTGCGGATACGACATCCTAGCCTCTGTCCTGACTGATCGCAACAAAATTGGGGCTGCAGACCCTGCAGGAATCTTGGGGCCAGCCTTGTCGGGGTTTCAGACACCAGAGTGGAAGGGGAGTCCTTGAGGTCTGGCAGGTCTCCAGGTAAAGGGAGTGGGAGCGAGGACTCAGCTCCTTTTGCTATTCGATTCTATCAGGGTGGTGTATAAGCCCGAAGAGTTCCCCACAATACTAAGACCGTTTCCCCCGCTTACCTCTGCATATTTATTGGTTTCTCATAAAGTGAATTAGGATTACAGGGGAAAGTGTCAGAGCGGCCACCAGTGAGAGTTGCTGGCCACACTCTGAGGCCACCACATTTGGTTGTGAGAATCCCTGGGCTAGTTGCTCATGATGGGCCCTTCTGACCTTAGAGCCTGTGAGTGGAAGAGGAGCCGGACACAGAGATGCTGCAGCGCGCTGGGTTGATCGCTAGGACCCAGGAGCAGCTGGGAGGCGGCTCTGGGGGGAGCGATCGCTGGGCTCAGGCCCGGCAGCAGGAAGTGACTCGCAGCCGCTGCGGTGACTCTGGCTCCAGGCTCCCGGCGAGATCCCCGAGCCCCGGCGGCTGGTGCTGGGAGCCCGGAGCCCGGGCTGCAGCCGGGAGAGGGGAATCTCCAGCAGGGCCCTTCCCGCTGCTCCCCAGGAGCCTCTCCCAGGGCAGAGCCCCCAGCCCGGCCAGGCCCCTTCCCGGCCCGGCCCCTGCCCCAGGGGGCCCCGCTCGGAGGGAAGGTGAGAGAAACTCGCCCCCCGTCACCCCCGGGCTGCAGGGGGAGGAGGATAAAGAGGGGCGGGGGGTGAGGGCAGGCGAGGGGAGCGGGGTGGGGGAAGGAGGCGGATGCGGGGGGCAGGCTGGGATGGGGGCGGGGGCGCACTGAAGGGAACATGGGGCGATGCGGTGGGATTGGGGGGCTGAGGGGAGCGAGGCTGGAATGGGGGAAGATGTGAGTCGGGGGCACTGCGAGGTAAGTAGGGGTGTGGGGAGACTGGCGGGGGACAGAGGCAAAAACCCATCCCCCCACACCCACACCCCGCTCCCAGTGTGTTACTGTCAGACACACCAGTGCTGGTGGGGTCTGTGTCTCATGAGTTTTGGGGTCGCCCAGGGCCCTGGTCTGATTTCTGGGCAGGATTCACATCTCAGCCACACCGGAGTCACTGCTGCTTTGGGCAGGCAGGGAGTGTGGATGGGCCAATGGGATCAGCCTCTGCCTGCCTGTCCCTGGGGGCTGCTGGGGAGTCCAGGGCGGCTCATTCTTTAGGTGATGCCACCAGAGAGCTCCTGCTGCTCCTAAGGGAGAGGAGTTTACACGGCAGTTTGGGAAAATCCCCCAAAGTGGCCCCTTTAGTTCTGCTTTTTTTCTAGCATTTGGCTCAGAGATGCTGTTACTGGGAGGGTCTGAAGAGTCTGGGAGGGAATCACGGTGTTACATGGACTGAAGCCCCTTCTGTAACCTCCCCCATCACTCCTCTTGCCCTGACAGGCTGAGGAATCACGTCCACGTTTTGCTCCAGATGGGCCTGTCTTCCATGAGACAGGGAAGGGAAATGTCTGTGATGGAGCCAGCTCAGGTAGGGGACTATCAGGGAGCTCCTGGGCAGGGGCAGGGGCAAGGAGGAGACAGGATGTGATAAACCCGCTGATTTTCTGAGTGGGCCCATTGGTGATGGGGGAGGGGAGACGGGACATTCCCCCATTTCTCAAACAGGATATAACACCATTGCACAGGGCTGGGAGTGAGACCCCACTAGCCACAGGCTGCTGTGAAATATGAAGGGAAGCTGTTGGGATTCCTGTCCCTGGCTCAGAGCTCTGCTTCCCGTATCAGCCTGTGTCTCGCAGGTGTGTGGGAAATGAGGAGACCCTGCCCTGCTCCGTGTGCTGTGGGGAGACAAGTAGCTCTCACCTTCTCCCCATCCCATGAAGGCTCCTGGCTGCTCTGAGCAGGGTGGGGGTGGGATTCTGCTACTCTGTCGCTCCCAGAGCTTCCATTTCTTTATCTGTCCTCACAGATGACTAGTGGGATTGTGGCTGAAGCATCAGGTAATGAGTGGGGGCTTTTGGTGTTCCAGATGCCGGTGACCTTCGAGGAGGTGGCTGTGTATTTCACCCAGGGGCAGGGGGCTCTGCTGGACCCCGCTCAGAGAGCCCTCTACAGGGACGTCATGCAGGAGAACTACGAGACGGTGACCTCACTGGGTAAGGGATTCTTGTCCCCTCGGTTATTCGAAGTCGTGGGGTCTGCATGTCTAACTCTGTTCAGGTTCTTCCCTGGTCAGTTAGCTCAGAGGCGAATGGGTTCCATAATGCACAGCTGCCGTGTGAGAGAGACTTGCATCTCTGTGCCCTCTCCAGTGGGACATGGGTGTCAAAACACAATGGACAAGCTAAACCATCCCCACCCTCCAGCTTTCAAAGGGGCATAAATCCATCGTTGTCCTGTCTGTGTTGTTTCACAGCTGCACAAACAATCCCTGTTCACCTCCCTCCTTGGTAATAGCTCCAGCCATGAGGAGGGCTCTGGGCTCTGCAGGTTTAGAAAGAGGCAGGGGTTTAAGTCCAGAGCTGTGTGTGAGTCAGCAAGGCCCCCAGAGTGCACAGATCTTGGGAACGCCTAGTGAGGGTGTAGTAATCATTCAACTCACCTCCCCAGATAACTTCCTCTGCGCAAGAGACTCAGTGACCATTTTCCCATCCACTTGGCTTCCACGTTCCTCCAGCAGAGCACAGGGACAGGTTTCACTCACGGAATGTCCTTTCTGACAAATACTCCACCAGTGCTCCATGCACCCTAATCTGGTCTGATTTCACCCTCTGCACAGGATTCCCCCTTCCGAAACCTGAGCTGATCGCCCGGCTGGAACGAGGGGAAGAGCCCTGGGTTTCTGATCTCCAAGTCTGCGAGGAAAGAAGGCTTCTGAGAAGCACCCGTACAGGTGAGGACTGACACAGAAACCATCTAGGGAATGAAGGAAAAAGGTTAGGATCCCAAAATATGGTGTGAGTAAGCACCCTCAGTTCTTCCTCATCTCAGTCAGGACAGGGCTTCACTCATCAGATATAGCTCACGCCATTCCACCCAGCCTCTTCTCTGCAGGTGTTTGCTTTGCAGCTTTCCTTCTCTGTGAGTGTTTGGGTGGGATGTGGAGGCGGAGTCCCGTTGCTCAGTCTTTGTGTTGGGTTTTCCCTTTGTGCTATTCCTCTTTCTCCCCAGCACAATGACTCCTGTCTGGATTGTGTCTCTCCCAGCAGGTGCTGAGCGAGGGAGTGAGAATGAGGCGGGGAATCATCATGAGGAAGTTCCTGGGGAACTGGAACCGCAGGGGACCTTTGTGGGAAGAGCTGAAGGGAATTTTTCCCAGTGCTTGGAGCAGGCAGAAGCCTGGGGAAGTTGGCACAGGTCAGAGAGGCTTCTGGGACACCTCCCAGGGAAGAAAGTGGATGAATCTGTTAACGGTGGGGGAGGAGAGGAGGATCCCACAGCGCCGCAGACAAATCCCAAGAAAGAGACACCCTGGCACTACCTTCAGTCTCTCGAGTGCGGGAAATGTTTCATATCAAAGACACAAATAATTAGACATCAGTTAAGCCACACAGGGGAGAGACCCCACAACTGCTTGGACTGTGGGAAAAGTTTAATAAGAAAGTCAAACCTTGTTAAACATCAGGCATTACAAACAGGAGCGAGACCCCACAAGTGCTTGGACTGTGGGAAAAGTTTCATAGAGCGGTCAGACCTTGTTAAACATCAGGCAATCCACACAGGAGAAAGACCCCACAAGTGCTTGGACTGTGGGAAAAGTTTCATAAGAAGGTCACACCTTGTTCAACATCAGGCAATCCATACAGGAGAGAGACCCCACAAGTGCTTGGACTGCGGAAAGTGTTTCATATGGAGGTCTGACCTTATTAAACATGGAAGAATCCACACAGGATCTAAACTTCTGTGACACGTGGCAAGAAAGGTTTAAGCAACTTGCATGTAATTGACTCAGGGTCAACGTTTAGAGAGAGATTTTAAAAGTGTGTCCACCTTAGATAGCTAGAGATTGAAATGTAAATGTGTATTTTCAAAGACTTGGATGAAGAGGGCAAGTCATGTCTGAGTAACCTAATTGCCTTCTATGACGAGATAACTGGCTCTGTGGATGAGGGAAAAGCAGTGGATGTGTTATTCCTTGATTTTAGCAAAGCTTTTATATGATCTCCTACAGAATTCTTGCCAGCAAGTTAAAGAAGTGTGGGCTGGATGAATGGACCATAAAGTGGATAGAAAGCTGGGTAGATCGACGGACTCAACTGGTAGTGACCAATGGCTCCATGTCTCACCTGCTCCTGGATACTGTTGTACTTAAAATACTGCACAGGATCTTTTCAGGGGGAATAAGGCAAAACGCCACATTTATTAGTAATACATGTATTCATTAACCCTGTATTATATGCATATAATATATTACACTTACACTCACACACACACACACACAAACACACTCCGTCTTGTTGTTACCAATTAGTTGCTCCCCTTAACTTCACTGGCCAGGTGAGTTAGATGGGGGAGGGGGTGGAGCCGGGCTTCTGCCGATCCGGATCGATGCTCCCATGTTGACAAGACGAGACCCGGGGTCCTCTGCAAGACACCTCACTTTTATAGCAGCTTTCCTCTTATGCAAATTTATACCAGATTTAAACTCTGTGTCTGTGTTCATTGGTCCTTTGTGCTGCTTTCTTTTGAGTGTTGTCCCAATGCTGCAAAGAGGGTGTTTCCAAAAGAAGGTGCTTGCTTCTAACCCCCCGAGGCCGTCAGTATGTCTGCTTGTCTTTAATGAGCCCTCTTGACACGTTTTATTGTCCTTGGGTCTGGCTCCCAGCCCCTTTCCAACAGTTGAGGCTGTCTGGAGGTGCTGCCTTTCATGCCTTGCTCATCCACACCTCATTCATTCAACAGGGCAATTGATTAAGGGGGGGGAGAGAGCTCTTGTTCTACTGCTAGCAAAAAGAATTTTTCTTCTATCTTATTCTATCTTTAGGGGCTATAAAATATTATACCAAGGGCAATGCAATGTTTCTAAATGAGGCTTTGATACAAAGTCCCATGAAAACAAATGTCACACGTGGGTAGACCCACCACAAGGTTATATGAAGAGGCACAATGTAAAGTCATATGAAAATTATCAGAGATTTATCTACAATACAACATCATCAGAGGGTTCTCAGTCTGCTTCTTCCGCCCTGAGACATCAAGGGACTCTCCAGTACTCCTCCTCTGCGGGTTCCAATTACCCAACGAGTGCAGGTCCTGGACTTCACCACTGCCACCAATGTGCTGACAACACAGTAAGATAAATAGGGTTTTTTCAGTTGGTGTTTATAGATATATGGAGATATACCTATCTCATAGAACTGGAAGGGACCTTGAAAGTCATTGAGTCTAGCGCCCTGCCTTTACTAGCAGGACCAAGTACTGATTTTGCCCTAGATGGCCCCCTCAAGGATTGAGCTCATAACTCTAGGTTTAGCAGACTAATGCTCAAATCACTAAGCTATCCTAGGGTGAGTTGTATTTTGGACCGGAGCTTCATGTTCCTGTTTTAAAAGCTGCTCTTTCACTGTTTGTCTTGTTATTTAGCTACTGTTCTTTCATATTTATCCCTTCCCTATATGGTATTCATTCCTTTCATACACTTACCTGTTGTTTTCATCTTTACCTATTGTCAGTTTTTATTATTTGCACTACACATAGGGAAGAGGGAGGGAGATCCATACACCAGTCCACCGGTGATAGACATGACAGAGGGTGGGTCTGCTCTTCTGAGTAAAAGGGACTTGCTTTTACATCTCAATGCCTACATCATAATACATCTAGAGTTACCGTGGCTCCCCTTTGAGGTAACATCTCCATCACCTGGAGGCTCAGGCTCAGGGGCTGGTATGGTTAGAGTGGTTCGAACCACTGGAGAACATGCCCCTGGGGCTGGTCTCAGAGGAGTGTGATGAAGCGGGAATGTTCTGAATGTTTTCTCTGAATACCGAGTGTGTGCCTCAGTCTCCCCATGTGTTACTCAAGTATCAAGCTGGTGGGATACAGGTGTGTGATCATTGCAGAGAGCTCTAGAGGGCAGGTGTCACTGAAGAGTGGCTCCCTGGGCTTAGAGAATGGCCAAAGTTCGGTATCCTGGCAAGCCATGGCCGGAGTCAGTCCTCTGCAAGGAGCCAGGCAAAGGTGCTGGAGAACAGCGAGATGGGGGAGGCCACGAGACCTGTTTTCCAGGGGGAAAGGGAAAGCACGGAGGAGGAGCAGTAGGACATCACTGAGGACGGTGGGCTGAAAGTGGGTCAATCTCTTGGTTTGGGACTCAGCAGGGAGAGTCCAGGGCTCGGGACTCTGGATTCCCCCCCAGATGAACTTTGCTAAATGCTCCTGATTTCTGTGCTAACGAGCTCTGTTCTATGCTGTGTTCCCAGCAACCAATAAACCCGTCTGTTTTCCAAGCTGGCTGAGAGTCACAGCTGACTGTCATGTACATTGGCCAAACCGGACAGTCTCTACGCAAAAGAATTAATGGACACAAATCTGACGTCAGGAACCATAATACTCAAAAACCAGTGGGAGAACACTTTAACCTGTCTGGCCATTCAATGACAGACCTGCGGGTGGCTATATTACAACAGAAAAACTTCAAAAACAGACTCCAACGAGAGACTGCTGAGCTGGAATTGATATGCAAACTAGACACAATCAACAAAGGATTGAATAAGGACTGGGAATGGCTGAGCCATTACAAACATTGAATCTATCTCCCCTTGAACATCATGGGATGAAAAGGCTCAAGAGTCCATTGAGTCTGACCAAAGGTAACCTATGGTATTTTCTGTCAAGGATAGGCTTGGAAGTATAGGGGTATTATGAGACCTGGCTCATGGGCTTCATTGAAGGACTGGAACTTTCATAGATTTGAAAGTTTAGTAAAAATGTAGATCAGTGTCCAAACATTTTCTTCTGTTTGTGGGTGTTCAGCTCTTCTGAAAATCAGGCCACTTACTTAAATCCATATTTAGACACTGTAATGCCTGATTTTAAAGTACCTACATTTTTTTAAAAAATAGCCTATGTTCTTAAGAGTTTGAATAAACTATGCAAACTAGACACTATCAACTCAGGATTAAATAAGGACTGGGAATGGCTGAGCCATTACAAACATTGACTCTATCTCCCCTTGTAAGTATTCTCACACTTCTTATCAAACTGTCTGTACTGGGCTAGCTTGATTATCACTTCAAAAGTTTTTTTTCTCTTACTTAATTGGCCTCTCAGAGTTGGTAAGACAACTCCCACCTGTTCATGCTCTCTGTATGTGTGTATATATATCTCCTCAATATATGTTCCATTCTATATGCATCCGAAGAAGTGGGCTGTAGTCCACGAAAGCTTATGCTCTAATAAATTTGTTAGTCTCTAAGGTGCCACAAGTACTCCTGTTCTTCTTACAGCTGACTGTGGAGGTGGAGTGCCCCTGTGAGGGGCGGGTGAGGCTTCTCCTTAGGTTGCCCCCGGGGTTCAGGGTGGGGCCACACAAGCAGCAGGTGGGGGGGGGAAGTTGGGGGTGCTCAGGGGCTGGTGTCCTGCCCCTACAGTGGGCGAGGCAAGCCTCCCCCAGCCCTAGATTCACCCCCCGCTGGCTGTATCCCGTTCTTATCCCCGGCTCCTAGTCCCAGACAGGGGGGCTGAAACAATCTTAACACTGGGTGTGCTGAGATACATTGAACCAAACTGTAAACCATGGATAGGATGGAAACCCCTTCAAGCTAGGGGTTGCAGCATGGCCCCCTCCAGCATAGATCCAGCACCTGTGCTGCCCGCCACCCTGATTAGGCTCCTGGGCCCCTCTCCTTCCTCGGCCCCCAGCTGGGCCCCCCACCCAACATTCAGTTTGGCCCCAGGCCACCTTCTGCCCCCCCTATTTGTCCCCCTCAGATTTCCCTGAGCTGCAGCTTCCGTCCACAGCAGCGTGGCCTTGGGCAGGGAAACAAACAGCAGTAGAAGGGGGTGGGGAGGATGGGCGGTAACGTGATCCTGCCCCAGCCCTGCACACACCGGGAACTGGCGGCAGCTTTCCCGGGCCCAGTGCAGGGAATCGCAGCCAGCTCCGCTGGGAGCAGCCCGGAGCCAAAACTCCCACTGCAGCCCGGGGGTGACGGGGGGGCGGGTCTCTCTCATCTTCCCTCCGAGCATTGCCCCCCTGGGGCAGGGGCCTGGCCGGGAAGGGCCCTTGCCAGGATGGGGGCTCTGCCCTGGGAGAGGCTCCTGGGGAGTAGCGGGAAGGGCCCTGATGGAGATTCCCCTCTCCCATCTGCAGCCCGGGCTCCGGGCTCCCAGCACCAGCGGCCAGGGCTCGGGGATCTCCCCAGGAGCCTGGGAGCCAGAGTCGCTGCAGCGGCTGCCAGTCACTTCCTGCTGTCAGGACTGAGCCTAGCGATCGTTCCCCAAGAGAGGACTTAACACCCCCCCCCCCGGTGGAGTCGAATAGCAGAAGGATCTGAGTCCTCGCTCCCTCTTCCTTCACCCAGACCCTACCTCACCTGGAGGGCTCCCCTTCCACTCTCCTGTGCGGCAAAGTCCTTATAACCCTGACAAGGCTGGGCCCAGGCTTCCTGAGGGGCTCATCCCCCAACCTGGTTGTGACCACTCAGGACACGGGCTAGAGCGTCCCCACTCCGGGTACTTTCTCCGCTCTGGACGCTTCCCTGACCTCTTCCCTGACCATTGTCTATAGTTCAGAATAAATGCAATTTACAAAACAGCAATTAATAAAATAGGGACACAATCGGAAAGGCAAAAGGAAAACTATTAGCCGCACTCTGCAGGGCCAGATGAACTTTTCGAGGGCACGGTGCCAAACATACTTGTGGGCCCGCACGGGGCAAGGTGCACAGGGTGGAATGGTCAGTCTCCAGAGTGAAGGGCAGGTTGGGCACAATGAGGCAGGAGCGGCCCCACTCTATACAGCCCAGCAGAGGGCGCTGTTTACAAACCAGCCCAGCACTGTGCTGCCAGTGTTCCCCTTACCTTTGCAGATTCCCCTTATCTTACCTTACCTGCCCAGAGCCCCATCCTTGTGCCAGCGCCCCCTCGCCCTGAGACCTCCCCCACTGGCCTCCCACCACAGCTGCACAGCACCCTGCACACCACACCACTCGCCCAGTGCCCCCCGCCCATAGACCAACCCACTGCCCACCTCCTTCCTCAGTCCCACCATCACAGCAGCCCTGCACCCATATTCCTGAGGGGATTCTGCACCAAACAATTAAAAATTCTGCACACACTATTTTAAAATTCTGCACATTTTATTTGTGAGTAAATCAATGTGGAGGCTCCAACACAGCAGTGGGGAGCAAAGGCCACTGGTTACATGGAGGTGGGAGATCACCCTGCAGCATCCCCCCACCCCACCACACACTGGGACAGGGACTCGGCCGTGACGCTGCACCTGACCCTGACACAGCGCAAGGGCCAGGCCTGCCCCAGAAACACCCTGGGGCTCTGCCCCCCTGTGCCAGGGGCACCAGGTGTGGGTGAGCAGGCTCAGACCGGCAGCAGGATCCGAGTGCCGAGGGACTTAGTGTGGGGAGATCCAGGTGGGGTAAGAGAGTTCTCTGTGGGGCAATCTGGGTGCGGGCAGCTCAGTGGGAGATCTGGATGCACAGAAGCTCATTGAGTGGTTCCAGGTGCAGGGGCAATGGGACTCTGCAGGGGATCCAGGTGAAGGTGTTTGGGGCTCAGCAGGGGGTCTACATGTAGGAGAAGTGGGGTTCATTTGGATGGGGGTTCAGGTGCAGGTGGTTGGGGCTCAGTGGGGAGGGTGACTGGGGGGATCATCGGGGTGGTACAGATGCAGGGGAGGTGGGGCTTGTCAGGGTGAGGGTTCGATGGGCCTGCTTCACAGGGGAGTCAGCTTCTGCCAAGGGGATGCCACATGCTGGGCTCCAGCTTCCCTCCCTGACCCTCTCCCCCTATTCCCTTCTCGTCCCCATCCCATGCCCCTTGCCCACCACTCCATCTTCTCCCCGTCTCACTCCCATCCTTCCCCCCTGCCTCTTCCCCCTGCCCACTCTTCCCCTTTTGGCAAGAAGAGCCGTTCTCCTCCCCAGCTGCTCCTCACTCTTTGTCTGGCCCTTGCATGTCTCCCCTGCTCTCCCCAGGTGTGTCCATCTCTCCCTGCATGGCTGAGAGCCCTGCTGCTGGAGCAGGCTGACAGCTGGCAGGGATGCTACGGAAACAGTGGCTCAAACTCTGCTCTGAATATCAGCAACTCCTCAGCGTCCAACTCTGCAATTGGCTCTCCGGGTGGAAGGGACTCGGCTGAGCGCCTGTGTTCAGATCTTTGCGTGGGGCGAGCAGACGCGTCCCATCCTAAACTGAGAACATGGACAGGATGCCTCCCAGGTCACCCCAAAATCGCAGCACCGACCTCTGTCCCTCCCACTGGTTCACAGGGGGCCTGGGGGTCCCGGCCCCGAACACATTTCTGTCTCCAAGCAAAATTGTGTGTCTGGCATTTCAGGCAGTCCCAGTCCCAGTCCCCTGGCCTCCTGGGCCACTTTCCCCCTCCTCTGGTAAGATCCTGCATAGTCAGTTGAGCCTGCAGTCTCTGGAACTTTGCTCTGTAATTTCCTGCTCATCCCTGACTACCCCCCCCCCCAAAAGCTACGGCCTCTCCCTCTCCCTCCTCCCCTATGCGCTGATCCACCCCTTTCAACCTTGTACTGATCCCCTGCAATAACAACATGGACTGGCTCTCCCCGCTGATGCATCTGCCTCCACACATCTCCCTGTTCCAGAAACTGGGGTAGCTGATTGGGAGCAAGTTCAGGATGCTGCAAACTTAAATGCCCCAAACTGCGTATCGTTCAGCTCCAACTATTTCTCCAGCAATTCCACACCCCTACCATGCTCTACACCCCCACCAGGACCTGGTGCTCCTGTCTCGGGTATCCCCCATAGACCGTCCTGGGGTACACCCAGCACCGTGCCCATGACTGTAGGCAATTAAGTGTATCCCGCCCTGTTTCCCCAGGGATTCGCTTCATCTTATTCATCCCCACAGTACGAGAGTGCACCCCAAACAACTGTTTTGCCACCTGTCCGGGGATTAGAAATGGGTGTGCCAGTCCTGCCACATCGATTCCTAAGGTGCCCCGTCCCAAAAGACTATGCCATATGATCACCTGATCCTCACGAGTTAGATCCTCCATTTCCCTGCCTACTTCCACTAGCCACAGCACAAACTGATCCCAATCCTCCCAGGGTACCTTTCCCAAACGGCCCAGTAATGTCTCCTGGTCCTTCAGGGAAAACGGGCGGATTTCTGCCGGTTCTACTTCTTGTGGGGCATGGTCCCCTCACCCTGCAACTGGGGCCACTATTCCTGCCTCCTGCAGTTCCTCCCTCGTAGCGTCTCTCACGGCGGCTGTAACAGTGAATCGCCGGCTTACAACGTCCACTGGCAGTGGTGGGTACAGTATTTTTTCAGGGTAGGGTGGTGGAGGTGTTTCCATCAGCTCCATTAGTGGGGTGGATGATTTGGGGTCTCCAAATCCATTGCCCCAATGTTTACATTGATACAATTCCTCCTCTAAGTCTCCTACACTTCCCAGCAGTTCCTCTCTCTCAGATTGCCTGACAAGACTCCTTTATCCGTGCAGCATCCCGTGCTTTCAAATCCGGTAC
Organism: Trachemys scripta elegans; assembly: GCF_013100865.1. Classification (NCBI taxonomy): domain Eukaryota; kingdom Metazoa; phylum Chordata; order Testudines; family Emydidae; genus Trachemys; species Trachemys scripta. Next base: position 38,822,932 of record NC_048311.1, read on the forward strand.
CTCTGCCGCTAACACAGATTTTTCTGTTAAAATCCATTGCTGTTCCGCGATCCCCTCCAAAGCCTTAATGGGTTGGAGGAGATCGGCTTTCCTTTTTACCCAGTATGCCATCCCAGCACACAAACCTTGTAATACCATTCTCTTTTTCCTACATCCCTTTCCCTTGGGGTCTCCCAAAACCACCCCCATCTCCTTCTCAAACTCATCCCAGGTAGACCCCTGCACCTGCTATGGGCTCTGATTCTTGCTTATCCATTTGTTCAAAAAATCCATTATCCCAGCTGGCCAGAACCCACAACTACCATCACGAGAGTTCGTCATACCCCCTCCAAGCAGCTGCGTGGACTGTTGAGGAGGGGGACTTACAGGCTGCCACTCACCTATCCAGTGCGATGCATCTGAGTCATGGCACCAAGATGTTAGCGGGCTTATTCCTTCACCCTTTCGCTTACCCAGTCCTTCCTGCATAAACAGAGAGCAGCAATACGCAAAGTCCGGAGGTGCAAACAAGTCAACGTTTATTAGGGTGACCTTCCAGCAAGCTTAAACCCAAGTTGCTTTTCCTTATTTTCGAATCCGAACTTACTTCCTGTATGCCCCTAATTTATATATAATATTCTTAGCTATACCTTAACCAATCAGTCTCCTAAATTTTACTTAATCAGTCCTGATTGTGACATGATTAGTTAGCCATTATATCCCACCACCTTAATTAGTTTACACCCAGCCAAATTAATTATACAGCAGACAGAAACAATCACTGAACCAGACAGAGACCATGCAATAAACACAGCAAAGAGGTAACTAGAATGACAAAACAATACAGAAGTGAGGATTTCACAACTACATCTATAAAGACATAAGGGTTTCCCAGCTGTCTATTGCTAAGTGAGTTCTTATCAGACAGAAAACTATCAAACTAAATTTCCTTTTACATCTTCTAGGCTCTTCCCTTTCTCTGGAGGTGACAGGAAGTTGATCCGATCTAACAGCCCCACATTGCCTTATTTCAACTAGTTTGGAATGTGAGGATGTGACCGTTCGCTCTCCAGCTTATGCCTGCCTCTGCTGCTTGGCCAAAGGCCTTAGCCTAAGAACAGGCCTCAGACTGTCACAGTGAGAGAAGGCCTTACACAGATTCTTTTATACCTCTATAACCAGCTAAATAATAAACATATACCTACATTCTTAAAGTATAGGCCTTTACAGACAGGCTTGAATATCTATATCCTAACAATTTCATCATGCTCTAGTCCAATGTTCAATATCAGGGCGGCCCAGAGAGGACTGGAGATCTCAGTCTTACGACTCAAACTCCCCACGAATAAAGCTTAAGAAGATCTGAGATGAAAGGATCAGGTCCCAAGAGTTTATATAGACATTTTTGCAGCCTCTCGACAGCAGGCAGTCTTTGGGGGAACAATAGGTTTTGGAAATACACTCCTATTTCCCAAGCATCACAGGTAATAAAACTACATGGATTAACATAAGGTAATTATCCATAAAGCTGTTCATAGACAGTTTATCACAAACTTTAAAAAGATATATATTCCAGGGCTGTCAAGCGATTAAAAAAATGAATCGTGATTAATCACGCTGTTAAACAATAATAGAATACCATGTATTTAAATATTTTGGATGTTTTAGATATTTCCAAACATACTGATTTCAATTGCAACACAGAATACAATCCATGCATCTGATGAAGTGGGTTATAGACCACGAAAGCTTATGCCCAAATAAATTTGTGAGTCTCTAAGGTGCCACAAGGACTCCTTGTTCTTTTTACACAATACAAAGTGTACAGTGAGCACTTGATATTTTTATTATAAATACTTGCACTGTAAAAAACAAAAGAAATTGTATTTTTCAATTCATCAACTGTAATTACTTTAGTCCAATCTCTTTATCATGAAAGTTGAACTTACTAATGTAGAATTTTGTACAAAAAAATACCTGCATTCAAAAAGAAAACAATGTAAAACTTTAGAGCCTACAACTCCACTCAGTCCTACTTCTTGTTCAGCCAATCACTCTGAAAAACAAATTTGATAACTATTTGCAGGAGATAATGCTGCCCGCTTCTTGTTCACAATGTCACCTGAAAGTGAGAACAGGCATTCTCCTTGCACTACTGCAGCCGGCGTCACAAGATATTTATGTGCCCGATGCTCTAAAAAGTCATAGGTCCCTTCCTGCTTCAACCACCATTCCAGAAAACATGCATCCATGCTAATGACGGGTTCTAATCGATAACATCCAAAGCAGACCAGACCGACACATGCTCATTTTCATCAACTGAGTCAGATGCCACCAGCAGAAGGTTTGTAAAACAGAACGGGGGACATACAATTCTTCTTCAAGGAGTTCAGTCACAAATTGAATTAATGCATTTTTTTTAAAAATCAGCATCGTCAGCATGGAAGCATGTCCACTGGAGTGGTGGCCAAAGCACGAAGGGACATATGCATGTTTAGCATATCTTGCACATAAATACCTTGCATTGCCAGCTACAAACGTGCCGTGCGAACACCTTCTCACACTTTCGGATGAAATCATAAATTAGAAACAAAGCAGCATTCTCTCTCGTAAATGTAAACGAACTTGTTTGTCATAGCGAGTGGCAGAGAAAGAAGTAGCACTGAGTTGACTTCTAGGCTATATGGTTTTTAATTGCTTTATTTTTGAGTGCACTTATATCATTAAAATAATCGATGTTTCTAAGTTACACTTTCCTGATAAAGAGATTGCATTACAGTACCTGTATGAGGTGAACTGAAAAATACTACTTCTGTTTTGCATGTTTACAGTACAAATATTTGTAATAAAAAATAATATCAAATGAGCACTGTACACTTTCTCTTCTTTGTTGTGATGGAAATCAATATATCTGAAAACGTAGAAAAACATCCAAAAACCATTTCACAAATTCCAGTTGGTATTCTATTGTTTAACAATGTGATTCATCGAGATTAATTTTTCTAATCACAATGAATTTTTTTGAGTTAATCACGTGACTTAACTGCAATTAATCAAGAGCACTACTATCTTCTTCCAATTTTTTAACAACACCAGTTTACATTTCAAAGTTCTAGGCTCTGTTTCTTGGAATGGCCCCAAATACATTTACACACATTTCTAACATGTTTCAAAAGGTTGGAGCTGGTCAATGAGCATGCAAGGTTCTTAACTCTTTCGAACCAGGTGCCACAGAAGTTTAGATCGTGTGTGAATTCTCCAATGTTTAATGAGGTGTGATCTCTGTGTACAACTTTTGCCACAGTCCAAGCACTTCTGGGGGCTCCCTCCTGTGTGGACTGCCTGATTTTTAGCAAGGTCTGTGTGGATTAGCTGATTTTTAACAAAGTCTGACCTATGTAGGAGACTTTTTCCAGTCTGAGCTCTGATGGGATCTTTCGCCTGTGTGGATCCTCTGAGTGTTATAAGATTTGATCTTTCTGTGAAACTTTTCAGATGGTCCAAACACTTATGGGGTCACTCTCCTGTGTGGATTGCCCGATCTGTTTCTGAAACCTTTCCCAGAGTCTTATGGTCTCCCTCTTTTATGGACTGCTTGATGTTTAACAAACGCTGACCTCCATCTGAAACTTTTCCCACAGTCTAAGCAATTGTGGGGTCTCTCTCCCGTGTGGATTGCCTGATGTTTAACAAGGTCGGACCTCTGTATGAAACTTTTCCCACAATGCAAGCACTTATGGGGTCTCTCTCCTGTGTGGATTCTCTGATGATTAACGAGGGCTGACCTCCATGGGAAACTTTTCCCACAGTCTAAGCACTTATGTCCCTCTCCGGTGTGGATTTTCTGATGCATAAGAAGATGTGATCTCTGTATGAAACTTTTCCCACAGTCCAAGCACTTATGGGGTCTCTCTCCGGTGTGGAGTGCCTGATGTCTAATAAGGTCCCACCTCTGTATGAAACTTTTCCCACAATCCAAGCACTTATGGGGTCTCTCTCCAGTGTGTATTCTCTGATGTATAAGAAGGCGTGATCTCTGCAGGAAACTTTTTCCACAGTCTAAGCACTTGTGGGATCTCTCTCCGGTGTGGATTCCCAGATGTTTAACAAGGGCTGACCTCCGTATGAAACTTTTCCCACAGTCCAAGCACTTATAAGGTATCTCTCCAGTGTGGATTGCCTGATGTTTAACAAGGGCTGACCTCCGTATGAAACTTTTCGCACAGTCTAAGCACTTATGGGGTTTCTCTCCGGTGTGGATTGCCAGATGTCTAACAAGGACTGATCTCCATGTGAAACTTTTTCCACAGTCTAAGCACTTGTGGGTTCTCTCTCCTGTGTGGACTGCCTGATGATTAACGAGGACTGACCTCCATAGGAAACTTTTTCCACAGTCCAAGCACTTATGGGGTCTCTCTCCGGTGTGGATTGCCTGATGTCTAACAAGGGCTGATCTCCAGGTGAAACTTTTCCCACAGTCTAAGCACTTATGTGGTCTATCCCCTGTGTGGATTTTCTGATGTGTAATCAGCGCTGACTTCCAAATCAAACAATTCCTGCCCTCCAGGTACCGAGAGGATCTGTCGCCCAGGTGGCTTCTCCCATGGTTAGCAAGATCTGAGCACTTGTTGAAGGTTTCCCCACAGTCCAACCATTGAAGTGTTTTCTCTCCAGTATTTATTGCCTGAAGCGTAACAGAACCGAGGTATTCATAGCATTTGTCTCCCTTGGGGGTTGTCTCCCTGGCTGTGGGATTCCTGTGTCCTTCCCCATATATAACAAATTCATCCATTTGCTCCCTTAAGGGTTTTCCCAGCAGACTCTTTGACCTCTGCCAATTTTCCCAGGCTTCTCCCTGTTCCAAGCACTGGGAAAATTTCTCTTCAGCTCTTCCCACAAAGGTCCCCTGTGGTTCCCCATGCCCAGAAACTTCCTGCTGTCGATTCCCATCCTTATTCTCACTCACTCTCTCATCATCTGCTGGGAGAGAGACAATTCAGACAGGAGTCATTGTGCTGAGGAGAAATCAAGAGGAATAGCACCAAGGGAAAACCCACCATACTAAAGCTGCACAGACAGAGCAATTGGATTCTGCCTCCACATCCCACCCAAACTTTTACAGAGAAGGAAAGTTGCGAAGGAAACTCCTACAGGTAACAGGACACATTCGAAGCGATATCAGTGATATCTGCTGCCTGCAACCCTGCCCTGGATGCGATGAGGAAGGAACTGAGGGCACTTACTGATCCCTCATTTTTGGGATTCTCAACTTTTTCCTTCATTCACAGATGGTTTGTGTGTCAGTCCTCACCTGTGTGGGCGCCTCTTGGGATCTCTCTTCCCTCATAGGCCTGGAGATCGGGTACCCACGGCTCTTTCCCTTGTTCCAGCTGAGTGATCAGGTCAGGTTTGGGAATGGGGAATCCTGTGCAGGGAGTCAAGTATCAGGGGATAGCCGTGTTAGTCTGTATCTACAAAAACAACAAGGAATCTGGTGGCACCTTAAAGACTAACAGATTTATTTGGGCATAAGCTTTCGTGGGTAAAAACCTCACTTCTTCAGATGCATAGAGTGAAAGTTACAGATGCAGGCATTATATACTGAGACATGGAGAGAAGGGAGTTACTTCGCAAGTGGAGAACCTGTGTTGACAGGGTCAATTCAATCAGGGTGGATGTAGTCCACTCCCAGTAATAGATGAGGAGGTGTCAATTCCAGGAGAGGAAAAGCTGCTTCTGTAATGAGCCAGCCACTCCCAGTCCCTATTCAAGCCCAGATTAATGGTGTTAAATTTGCAAATGAATTTTAGTTCTGCTGTTTCTCTTTGAAGTCTGTTTCTGAAGGTTTTTGGTTCAATGATAGTGACTTTTAAAGTCCTAAGATACAACCGAATTTGCTCCAACCCCTCAGACAGAGACAAACTGTTTCAGTATACAATGCCTGCATCTGTAACTTTCACTCTATGCATCTGAAGAAGTGAGGTTTTTACCCATGAAAGCTTATGCCCAAATAAATCTGTTAGTCTTTAAGGTGCCACCAGACTCCTTGTTGTTTGTGCAGGGAGTGAAATCAAACCACATCAGGGTGTGCAGAGGACTGAGAGCTCTGAATGTCTCAGAAAGGACATTCCGTGAGTGGAACCTGTCCCTGTGCTGGCGAATGTGGAATCTAAGGGGACGGGAACGTGGTCACTGAGCCCCCTCGGGGGAGGAAGACATCTGGGGAGCTGAGGGGAATTGTGATGCACACCCAGCTCTAGTGTTAAACCCCTGCCTATTTCTAAACCTGCGTAACCCAGGTCCCTCCACCGGGCTGGAGCTGTTCCCAAGGAGAAGGGAGAAGAGGGATTCTGTTTGCGACCAAGAAACAACACAGAGAGGACAATACAAGGCTTCTCCACCTAGCAAGCTAGCGGGGTTGGGTGGGGATGATTTACTATGTGCCTTAGGGTTTGACTCCCTGGTCTCACTGGAGAGTGATGAGAGAAGAACGTGACCAGTGTCAGACATGCAGATCCCTCCAGCTTCAAATAACCAAGGGGCCAGGAATCCCTTACCCAGCGAGGTCACCGTCTCGTAGTTCTCCTGCATGATGTCCCTGTAGAGGGCTCTCTGAGCAGGGTCCAGCAGAGCCCCCTGCCCCTGGGTGAAATACACAGCCACATCCTCGAAGGTCACTGGCATCTGAAACAACAAGAATCCCCCACTCAGAACTTGCTGCCCCAGCCACAATCCCCCTAGTCACAGGGGAGGAGGGACAGAGAAGCAGAATCCTCCCAGCACCCTGCTCAGAGCAGCCAGGAGGCGTCAGGGGGTGGGGAGAAGGTGAGAGCTCCTTGTCCCTCCCAGCACACAGAGCAGGGCAGGGTCTTCTCATTTCCCACACACCTGCCAGCCACAGGCTGATAGGGGAAGCAGAGCTTTGAGCCGGGGATGGGACAGGAATCCCAACAGCTTCCCTTCATATTTCACAGCACCCTCCGGCCAGTGGATCAGGCCCCAGCACTGGGAGTCTGGTCAGTTTTCCCAGCCCTGCCCAGAGGGGGTTTTCCTGGTTCAGAAATGGGGGAATGTCCACCCCTCCCCCCACCTGCTAATGGGCCTGTTCAGAAAATCAGACCCCGGATGATCATGTTCCAGCAGGTTTATCACACCCCGTCCCACCCCTGGTGATTAACCCCTCTACAATAACACCACCACCACCACCACAAGCTCCCTGAAAATCCCCTACCTGAAATGGCTCCATCACAGCCATTTCCCTGCCCTGTCTCCTGGAAGACGGGACGATCTGGAGTGAAACGTGGACGTGATTCCTCAGCCTGTCAGAGGAGCAGGAAGATTGGGCAGGTTTCATAAGGGGCTGGAGTCCATGTCACCCCCCCCCCCCAATTCTCCCAAGGCTCTCCGCCTGCAGACAGACGCTCTGATTCTAGGACTCTGCCATGCTGCGAAGAAACCCAGTTAGTTCATTCCTATCCTGGCCAGGACCCAACCCCCACATTAGAACTAAACCCACCAAGTCCCTTCTAAAACTTCCCAGAACAGCATCTCTGAGAAAAACACTGGAAAAAGAGCAGAATCAAAGGAGTCACTTTACGGCACTGCCCCACAGTGTATTGTAACCCCTCTAGCTCTCCCCCGTCTCCCTCAGTCCTGCGGTGCTCAGCAGAGTGAGCAACTGGCTTTTCCTCTCTCAGCTCCTCCCCTTGTTCCCAGGAGAGCTGACTGCCCCGGGGGTGCAGGGAATGGGGCAGGGCTGGGAGCTGGGAACCTCCCTCCCCACTTCTTGCTCCTGCTGCCTTTCAAGTCTCTCCGCTCTCCCTTTTCATCTTCTTCCCCCACCCTGGGAGAACGGGTGACTGCCCAATTGTCGTGGGCCTTTGCTCTCCTTAGGCAGCTCAGCCACTGACACTGGTAACGGGGGTTGAACCCGGCTGTGTCACTGAGGGCAGCAGCTCTGGGACTCCCAGACACAGGGAGCCCCTCCCCATGTAGGGCCACACTCCCCAGCTGGTCCCTGAAAGGGGCCCTTTGTGCAGAGTCATTTCCCTGCCCCACTCCAGCCCTTTCCCCAGGTCTCTCCATCACCTGGAGGCTCAGGCTCAGGGGCTGGTATTGTCAGAGTGGTTCCAGCCACTGGAGAACGTGCCCGTGGGCTGGTCTCAGAGGGGTGTGATGAAGTGGGAATGTTCTGAATGTTGTCTCTGAATACGGAGTGTGTACCTCAGTTTCCCCATGTGTTACTCAAGTATCAAGCTGGTGGGATACAGGTGAGTGATCATTGCAGAGACCTCTGGAGGGCAGTTGTGACTGCAGAATAGCTGCCTGGGCATA